>NC_133331.1:266751432-266936432 GCF_042186555.1 Aquarana catesbeiana
AGGATCCTGCGATGTCTCCCCGCTGTGTGTGTGAGCCGTGTCCTCCGCCAGATCTATCACAGTGCCAAGCTCCGTTCCCTGCAAGCGTTGCAATGCTCGGGGACGGAGCACGGTGCCAAATTCAAAAAGTGAAAAACACAATACACATTCAGTACATTACTATATTACATTATTTCACCTCTCTTTTGTTCCTAGTGGTTTGTCCAGTGCCCTGCATACAGTTTATATACTGTTCTTTCTGCCTGGAAACTGGAGATTGTCCATAGCAACTAAAAAGTGTCCCTTTACGTCAAAAGCAGTTTTAGACCAGCTAGAAAACAACGATAATAAATTAGAATCACTTGCAGAATTGAGAGATAATGATTTTTGGGGAAATTTATCATCAAATACTGAAAGTAATGACAGCGACAATTCTGCAACTGAGCAAATTTCAGTGTTTTTGATTTGATTACATTATTGAATAATTTTTATTATTATTATATTATTATTTGTTATAATTATTTATAGTTATTTATTATATTATAATTTATGATTTTGTGTTTCAAACTTTATCATACCCGGGATGTCTACTAGACTTGCTTGGACAGATTTAAGTGTGTTATTCCTAAGAATTACAGACCTACAATATAAAATGCCAAATTTCCATGCAAAACAATTGTACCCCTTTGAGCATCAAAAATCTGAAATAATCATACCGCCAGGGAGGTTAAGCAATTGAAAATATTGCTTGATTCCCCCAATCAACACAGTCAGTCCTCCCGCAGCACTATTGTGTTCTGCCGGCAGGGAGCCTTCTCCACCGGCAGAATACATTGGTCACTCCCGGTTGCTGTAACCGCCGACAGTAGTCACGTGGAAAAAATCAGACAGGCTGGTAGTCGATGGATTGACTTCAGTACAGAATCAGACAGGCTGGTAGTCGATGGATTGACTTCAGTACAATCAGCCTGCCCAGATGGATTGAAATTTAACAGTGTTGCCTTCCCAAGATAATAGAGGTAAGCCTGTCCTAGAATATAGAGAAAGCTTGTTCTTTTCTGCAACAAAGGTACAATAATGCTATATTGCTATATATTCCTATATACATAGGAAAGTTGGAATTAAAAAAAAGCCTCTAATAGTGTTCAGGGTTCCTGCTGCTCAGCGAAACTGCTGACGAATCAAATCTGGGTGTGCATGAGAAATACTAGTCACAGAGACAGGAAAGAACAGAACTTAACTTTGTCAACAGTTCTAACTTTCCCTCACTCTACTGAAAAACGTGTGTGACGGGAGGGCCCGTGGAACCCAGAATCCCTTGGAAAGGTTGGGAAACCCTTGTTTCCATGCACCCCCTATGTCTAATGCCCCGTACACACGGTCGGACATTGATCGGACATTCCGACAACAAAATCCTAGGATTTTTTCAGACGGATGTTGGCTCAAACTTGTCTTGCATACACACGCTCACACAAAGTTGTCGGAAAATCCGATCGTTCTGAACGCAGTGACGTAAAACACGTACGTCGGGACTATAAACGGGGCAGTGGCCAATAGCTTTCATCTCTTTATTTATTCTGAGCATGCGTGGCACTTTGTCCGTCGGATTTGTGTACACACGATCGGAATTTCCGACAACGGATTTTGTTGTCGGAAAATTTTATAGCCTGCTCTCAAACTTTGTGTGTCGGAAAATCCGATGGAAAATGTGTGATGGAGCCCACACACGGTTGGAATTCTCGACAACACAATCCGATCGGACATTTTCCATCGGAAAATCCGACCGTGTGTACGGGGCATAAGTCACCCTGTGTCCATTAGGGGCACAGGGTGACTGAGAAAATGTGGCTTGGATTACTTAAAATGGGACAGTAATATTTATCCACATTCACCCTGTTATTGGTTATTGCTATATTCCTCTTTTTTGTCACATTTTTTAAAGACTTTTCTTGGATTTGCCCAAAGACTATTCTAATGCCCTGTACACACGGTCGGATTTTCCGACGGAAAATGTGTGATAGGACCTTGTTGTCGGAAATTCCGACCGTGTGTAGGCTCCATCGGATTTTCCGACTCGCAAAGTTTGAGAGCAGGATATAAAATTTTCCGACAACAAAATCCGTTGTCGGAAATTCCGATCGTGTATACACAAATCCGACGGACAAAGTGCCACGCATGCTCAGAATAAATAAAGAGATGAAAGCTATTGGTCACTGCTCCGTTTATAGTCCCGACGTACGTGTTTTACGTCACCGCGTTCAGAACGATCGGATTTTCCGACAACTTTGTGTGACCGTGTGTAGGCAAGACAAGTTTGAGCCAACATCCGTCAGAAAAAATCCTAGAATTTTGTTGTCGGAATGTCCGAACAAAGTCCGACCGTGTGTACGGGGCATTAGTCTGTTTAATTCTAAACTCGACATGGAAATTTCGACCGTATGTAGGCTCCATCGTACATTTGTTGTCGGAATTTCCGATAACAAAAATTTAAGAGCTGGTTCTCAAATTTTCCGACAACAAAATCCGTTGTCGGAAATTCCGATCGTGTGTACACAATTCCGACGCATTCCACCCATGCTTGGAATCAAGCAGAAGAGCCGCACTGGCTATTGAACTTAATTTTTCTTAGCTCGTCGTACGTGTTGTATGTTACCGCGTTCTTGACGTTCGGAATTTCCGACAACATTTGTGCGACTGTGTGTATGCAAGACAAGTTTAAGCCAACATCCGTCAGAAATAAATCCAGGATCCGATCGTGTGTACGTGGCATTAGAGTGATATGAGCAGGAGAGGGGGAACCTTCTCTTCAACTGTATATAAAACTGTATTCTTGTTCTAATAAACAGTCCATGTTAAATCTGTGTAACTGAGCTAGTCTCGTCTGGATCTTGGTTACAATATTTGGCTGTAAAAATCTGATATCTGAAGGTCCAGATTGGAGGAAGCTGTGTACTGATGGAAGCACTCAAGCGGAGTGCGTCAGCGATCTGTTACAATGTGTTGTTGCCCTGGCAAGAAATGGGGGAAATCTTCCCAATAGGAAACCGAAGCTCCCCAAAACTAGAGAAATAGCCTTGTCTAAGATTGGGCAGAATTCGATAGCGATATAATGTAACCACGTAGGCTGCCATTGCTAGACTCCGCTTTTGAAAATACTCATTATCTGGCTCTTATATTGATCCAAAGGCTTTACCACTTGGAGTTACTGACCGGAAGCAATCAGGGATCCGTTGGTCATGCGTTCTGACTTTACTCCAACTACATTAGCAGCATGCTTGTCAGTGACTCAGACAGTGCAGAGGCTGGAGGTTGACATGGAACTATTCAGCAGGAGGCAAGTAACAGCAGCCTATGTTCTAAATACAGATTTCAGTTCAAAATCATTCTGCAAGTAGCTTTTTGTAGTAAATCCTTAAATTAATGGGTCGGTACATGCAAAAGTTGACCCTGGTGCAGAGAACCAGTCCTTGGTTTCTTCTATATCTTGAATAAACCAACAGTGAGATCTCCCTACCATAATTCCTGATGCTTTTTCTGTCCTGGGAGTTTTGGGGTGTTCTCACCCACCTTTTTGTGTTCCATCTCCTTGTAGGCGGGTACAGTATGCTGTCTTCACTGCAGGTGGTGCTCAACCGCATCGGAAATGCGAAGGGAGAAGAAGTCATGGGGAACAGGGTTCCTCTATGATTTCCTGAGTCACTGGGGCAGCGATCCAATTGGATGCTAGCCACCCATGTGACTCTAGTGACCATCTTAGGTGTGGCAGAGTCTATTTAAGACCCTGGTCCCTGGGTTTGGCATGTTTTATGTGAGTGGGTAGAGTAGGAAAAGGTACTGTCTGTTAGGGACAGTAGTAGTGATAGGGAATGGGCTTGATGAGGAGGGAAAGCGCAGGGTCACATGTCTCCGGATACCTTCCTAATTGGGCACGAGACGGCCAGGCCACATTCTGTCCCCTCTCAACAGATGCTGTTGGTTTGGCTGGAACCTGCTTCTTCCTGTCATTAGAACTGTAAGTGTGCCCGGCCGGTTTGTTGTGAACTTTTGCTGTATCACTTCAATACAAGTTTTCCATTGCACCTGACTGTGTGAATTATTTCCGATGCACCATGCTACACCCCACCTACATCCTCTCTAAAAACCCAACAGAGATGAAGATGACCCCTCATAATGAGCACAGTAGGTGTGAAGACAGGAAAACTCAGCTCTAAGATCTCACCAACAGAGCCCCCAAGAGATAGAAGAGACTGTCAGGTGGTTTGGGATTTAGGACGTTGTGGTCCTTGGAAGTTCAAGGTGTTCCATCACAAAGGGCTGGTTGATGGCCCCTAGGGCAACTTGGGGTGTCCACCAAAAATAAATAAAGGAATTGGAAGAACCTTTATACTGTAGTAAGTTGACTTAACCTCCCTGACGGTATTCCCAAGTGTGGCTCGGGGTTAAATTTCAGCACCATTAGTGTTAACCCAGAGCCACACTCGGGATTACATCTCAGGATCCTGGTGCAGATTACTTACCTTGTCCCCAGGATCCAGCGATGTCCCCCCGCGGTGTCTGCGGGCTTCGTCCTCTACCTGAAGCCTCTCTGTGCCAGGCTCCTTTCCCTGCGAGCGCCGCGACGCACGGGGGTGGAGCCTGGCGGCAAATTTAAAAAATGTAAAAATCATAACACATACAGTACTGTAATCTTACAGATTACAGTACTGTATGAAATCTTTTCACTTCCCTTTTGTCCCCAGTGCTTTGTCCAATGCCCTGCATGCAGTTTTATATGATATATACTGTTCTTTCTGCCTGGAAACTTGAGATTGTCCATGGCAGTGCTGCCAACCTACCAAGCTGAAATTTACTGGCACAACACCCAAAATTTACTGGCACCGCCACGTTTTTACTGACATTTCAAAAAGTTCCAAAAATGCAGTTTTAAGTGCAAATTTCGGTATTTAATCTACAAACAACTACAATATACAGTTAGTAATGTGATTTTAAGTAGATCTGAAAGCAAAAAAAAACATTGTTTTATATAGCAAGGCAGGTTATTATAACCCTTCAGTTTTTTGTCACCTATGTCCACAGAGAGAGAGAGAGAGAGAGACACACAGCCTTTGTCCCCCCAAAGAGACTGCTTTTGCCCCCACTGAGAGACACAGCCTTTGCCCCCAACAGCAAAAGAGCCTCAGGCTGCAGTGCACAGCAAACAGACTGCTACCCCTTCCTGGCTCAGGGAAGACAAGATATGGGCACATATGAAAACGACTGACTCTGACAGCACTTCAGCAGTGCAACACAGATGACTTCCATGAAAATGACAGTCACCAGGCAGGCCTGGTCCCCAGCAGCCCACTCTTTCTGGCTGAGGGACAAGAGGGAAAGAATGAATGAGCACACAGTGAAGCTGAATTTGACTTGCAGCAGGCAGCACAGATGATAAATAACTCACCTACTACAGTGACAGTCTCTCTCCACCTCGGCCCAGGGCTTTGTTTTGAGCTGTATCTCCACCTGAGAGCTTTGAGTCTGCAGGCTTGCCTTGCTTGTGTGCCTGGTCTGTTCATTGCCGTGGATGGTCCGACAGTCTCGGTCCCTCAGACAGCATAATAGTCTGCCAGCCACTTACTGTCTCCACCATGAAGTCCCCTCCGCTCTACCCACTCGGCTGATGGTGTAGGTAAGGGCTAGGGATGAGCCGAACACCCCCCTGTTCGGTTCGCATCAGAACATGTGAACAGGAAAAAAGTTCGTTCGAACACGCGAACACCGTTAAAGTCTATGGGACACCAACATGAATAATCAAAAGTGCTAATTTTAAAGGCTAATATGCAAGTTATTGTCATAAAAAGTGTTTGGGGACCCGGGTCCTGCCCCAGGGGACATGGATCAATGCAAAAAAAAGTTTTAAAAACGGCCGTTTTTTCAGGAGCAGTGATTTTAATAATGCTTAAAGTCAAACAATAAAAGTGTAATATCCCTTTAAATTTCGTACCTGGGGGGTGTCTATAGTATGCCTGTAAAGGGGCGCATGTTTCCTGTGTTTGTAACAGTCTGACAGCAAAATGACATTTTGAAGGAAAAAACTCATTTAAAACTACCCGGGCTACTGCATTGCCGACAATACACATAGAAGTTCATTGATAAAAACGGCATGGGAATTGCCCAAAGGGGAACCCCGAACTAAAATTAAAAAAAAAAAATGACGTGGGAGTCCTCCTAAATTCCATACCAGGCCCTTCAGGTCTGGTATGGATATTAAGGGGAACCCCGGCCAAAATTAAAAAAAAAAAAATGACGTGGGGTTCCCCCTAAATTCCATACCAGACCCTTCAGGTCTGGTATGGATTTTAAGGGGAACCCCGCGCCAAAAAAAAAAAAAAAACGGCGTGGGGTCCCCCCAAAAATCCATACCAGACCCTTATCCGAGCACGCAACCTGGCAGGCCGCAGGAAAAGAGGGGGGGACGAGAGTGCGCCCCCCCCTCCTGAACCGTACCAGGCCACATGCCCTCAACATTGGGAGGGTGCTTTGGGGTAGACCCCCAAAACACCTTGTCCCCATGTTGATGAGGACAAGGGCCTCATCCCCACAACCCTGGCCGGTGGTTGTGGGGGTCTGCGGGCGGGGGGCTTATCGGAATCTGGAAGCCCCCTTTAACAAGGGGACCCCCAGATCCCGGCCCCCCCCCTGTGTGAAATGGTAAGGGGGTACTTACCCCTACCATTTCACTAAAAAACTGTCAAAATTGTTAAAAATGACAAGAGACAGTTTTTGACAATTCCTTTATTTAAATGCTTCTTCTTTCTTCTATCTTCCTTCATCTTCTGGTTCTTCTGGCTCTTCTGGTTCTTCCTCCGGCGTTCTCGTCCAGCATCTCCTCCGCGGCGTCTTCTATCTTCTTCTCCTCGGGCCGCTCCGCACCCATGGCATGGGGGGGAGGCTCCCGCTCTTCTCTTCTTCTTTTCTTCTCTTCTTCTCTTCTTCTCTTCTTCTCTTCTTCTCCGGGCCGCTCCGCAATCCATGCTGGCATGGAGGGAGGCTCCCGCTGTGTGACGGTGCTCCTCGTCTGACAGTTCTTAAATAACGGGGGGCGGGGCCACCCGGTGACCCCGCCCCCCTCTGACGCACGGTGACTTGACGGGACTTCCCTGTGACGTCACGGGGAATGCCACAGGGAAGTCCCGTCATGTCCCGTGCGTCAGAGGGGGGCGGGGTCACGGGGTGGCCCCGCCCCCCATTATTTAAGAACTGTCAGACGAGGAGCGCCGTCACACAGCGGGAGCCTCCCTCCATGCCAGCATGGGTGCGGAGCGGCCCGGAGAAGAAAATGAAGAAGAGAAGAAGAGAAGAAAAGAAGAAGAGAAGAGCGGGAGCCTCCCCCCCATGCCATGGGTGCGGAGCGGCCCGAGGAGAAGAAGATAGAAGACGCCACGGAGGAGATGCTGGACGAGAACGCCGGAGGAAGAACCAGAAGAGCCAGAAGAACCAGAAGAACCAGAAGATGAAGGAAGATAGAAGAAAGAAGAAGCATTTAAATAAAGGAATTGTCAAAAACTGTCTCTTGTCATTTTTAACATTTTTGACAGTTTTTTAGTGAAATGGTAGGGATAAGTACCCCCTTACCATTTCACACAGGGGGGGGGCCGGGATCTGGGGGTCCCCTTGTAAAAGGGGGCTTCCAGATTCCGATAAGCCCCCCGCCCGCAGACCCCCACAACCACCGGCCAGGGTTGTGGGGATGAGGCCCTTGTCCTCATCAACATGGGGACAAGGTGTTTTGGGGGGCTACCCCAAAGCACCCTCCCAATGTTGAGGGCATGTGGCCTGGTACGGTTCAGGGGGGGGGGCGCACTCTCGTCCCCCCCTCTTTTCCTGCAGCCTGCCAGGTTGCGTGCTCGGATAAGGGTCTGGTATGGATTTTTGGGGGGACCCCACGCCTTTTTTTTTTTTTTGGCGCGGGGTTCCCCTTAAAATCCATACCAGACCTGAAGGGTCTGGTATGGAATTTAGGGGGAACCTCACGTCATTTTTTTTTTTTAATTTTGACCGGGGTTCCCCTTAATATCCATATCAGACCTGAAGGGCCTGGTATGGAATTTAGGGGGACTCCCACGTCATTTTTTTTTTTAATTTTGGTTCGGGGTTCCCCTTTGGGGAATTCCCATGCCGTTTTTATCAATGAACTTCTATGTGTATTGTCGGCAATGCAATAGCCGCGGGTAGTTTTAGATGAGTTTTTTCCTTCAAAATGTCATTTTGCTGTCAGACTGTTCTAAACACAGGAAACATGCGCCCCTTTACAGGCATACTATAGACACCCCCCAGGTACGAAATTTAAAAGGGATATTACACTTTTATTGTTTGACTTTAAGCATTATTAAAATCACTGCTCCTGAAAAAACGGCCGTTTTTAAAACTTTTTTTTGCATTGATCCATGTCCCCTGGGGCAGGACCCAGGTCCCCAAACACTTTTTATGACAATAACTTGCATATTAGCCTTTAAAATTAGCACTTTTGATTTCTCCCATAGACTTTTAAAGGGTGTTCCGCGGCATTCGAATTTGCCGCGAACACCCCAAATTGTTCGCTGTTCGGTGAACTTGCGAACAGCCAATGTTCGAGTCGAACATGAGTTCGACTCGAACTCGAAGCTCATCCCTAGTAAGGGCACAGTGCTGTGGTGGTGGGAATCCCTGACTCCTCACAGGCTCCATCATTTCCAGGCAGAGACAGACCGACCGAGGACCGACCTCCTCCTCCGCTGTCACTGTGGTGACTGACGAGATGAACGGATCGCGGCGCCTGACATTCAAAAATGGCGCTTCACTTCACTGCGCATGCGCCTGCCCTGCCGAGCATGTACGAGATTTCCCGAGCTCGGCCAGCTTCAGAATGGCGCATGTGCAGTTGCGCTGTCGGCCAGCAGCCGTCTTTTTTACGGGCACAGTTGCCCGTAATGGACATTTACGGGCGGCCTGAAAACGGGCTGAAATTTATGGGCTGCCCGTAAATTAATTGACGGTTGCCAACACTGGTCCCTAGCAAACAAAAAGTGTCCCTTTACGTCAAAAGTGGCTTTAGACCAGCTAGAAAACAGCGATAGTAAATTAGAACACTTGCAAAATTGAGCGATAGTGAATCATGGGGAAATGTATTTTATTATTATTATATATTTTTTTTTTAATTATTTATATTTATTTATTATATTATAATTTATGATTTTGTGTTTCAAACTTCATCATACCCGGGATATCTACTAGACTCTTGTTGGACAGATCTAAGTGTGTTATTGCTAAGAATTACAGATCTACAATATAAAACGCCAAATTTCTATGCAAAATAATTGTACCGCTTTGAGGCGCAAAAATCTGAAATAATCATACCGCCAGGGAGGTTAAATATGTTGATGAAAAAAGAAAGGGAAAATAACTTTACATCTGTTGAGGCTGAGTTCACCCTGTGGGATAGAGACACGCAACCTTTCATAGCTGCAGTTGGAGAAAACCCCCATCCCCATGAAGGATATAAGAGGTCGCTCTCAATGCTATGGGGATCCCAATCCTGGATCCTCCTGTAGGATCCTCCTGTAGGAGTGTTGAACTTTCTGTGTTGACGGTGGGCAGGATCCCCTCTCATTCTGGAACAGCATCATGTGACATCGCCAGTCTCACCACGTTGGCTCGGCTCTTTACCCATGTGATTGGCTGTGTCCAATCACAGCCGATCACATGTAAACACCGAAATGGCGTTTATCCGCTCTCCTTGCCTCACACTGACAGACTGAGACGAGGCAAGCCGATCAGCGACATCTCCTCACGGGGGGACCTGTATGGATAATCAGGGCACTGATCATCAGTGCCCTGATTATCTGTGCAGCCCCAACAGTGCCCAGCAGTGATGTCAGTCAGTGCCAATCGGGCATGCCAATCAGTGCCCATCAGAAATGCCAGTCAGTGTTGCTTTTCAGTGCCCATCAGTGACTGCTCATCAGTGCCGCCTATCCATGCCCATAAGTGCTGCCTGTCAGTGCCCATCGGTGCCTGCTCATTAGTGCTGCCTATCCGTGTCTGTCAGTGCCCATCAGTGCTGCATATCAGTGCCCATCAATGCTGCATATTAGTGCCTCCTCATCAGTGCCGCCTCATCAGCACGCATCAGTAAAGGAGAATAATTACTTATTTACAAAATTTTGTGACAAACTAAGGAAAAAAAAAACTTTTTTCAAATTTTTCAGCCTTTTTCGTTTTTTTAGCAACAAATAAAAAACTCAGCGGTGATTAAATACCACCAAAAGAAAGCTCTATTTGTGTGAAAAAATTATAACATTTTCATTTGGGTACATTCATGACAGCGCAATTGTCATTCAAATTGTGACAGCGCTGAAAGCTGAAAATTGGCCTGTGCAGGAAGGGGGTACAAGTCCCCTGTATTGAAGCGGTTACATGTATAATGGGTGCCTGATCAGACCACCAATGGGCTTTTTCTAGACCTTTTCTATCGCAACAAATGTCAGGGAGATTAACTCTCCATCATCTACCAAACACCGAAATATCAAGGTAGACTGACCCATTTTCATCTCCAGAACCACAACGGACAATGACAGGACATGTAAAGCCTGTTTTTTGGAAAGGGAGAGAAGAAAGTCAACAACAGGATAGGCTAAATAAAATCCTATCTGCAGCTGTAATAGCATGCCACATAAGAAATAATTGAGAACCCAGAAAATAGAGTCATGCTTCTGTATAAATGACACTATTAGAAGGAAGGAACAAGGAAAGAGAGCATTTACAGGAACCATGTTGCCATTATAACGGACGGAAGAAATTTTGTGTTTCTTATTACGGGGGTTGACTGTTTAATGATGATCTGATAAGTAGTACAAGATCTTCAGATAATGTTGACCAATAGTCACTTGAGTACAAGAATTTCTAAAGAAGACCAGTAATTGTGATATTCTGTCTCCAGTGCTGAGCTGGCCTCTAGTGTAAAAAATGACTGTGCATAGGAGAGGTGTATAGGTAGGCTAAAATGCAACCTTTGGTGGCCATCCACACTTCGATAAATGACCGATTTATTTTCTGATCAACTTCTTCCGATAGGCATAATCAATTGTAGGGATCTGCTGCCCTCTACTGTCTGTCTTTGTGAATATCTGTTCTAATTTTAAACAGTTAATTATGTATGCACTTCCTTTCTCTGGGAGGCTGGGTTAAAAAATACCCAGAGGAAGAAAGTAGATAGATAGGTTTTCGGAGACCATATGTCCTTATACTGCTATATTTTTACCCAGACCAGAACCAGAGACTATTAGGCAAGTATTCTTATGTTCTATTAGTTTAAAGTGGAGTTCCACCCAAAAGTGGAACTTCCACTCATCAGATTCCTCCCCCCCTCCGGTGACACAGTTGGCACCTTTCAGGGGGGAGGGGGGTACAGATACCTGTATATTACAGGTATCTGTACCCACTTCCGGCATAGATAGCCGCAGAATCTGCGGTTATTTACGCCATTTCCTGCTCCCTCCCTGCTGCCTGCTGGGAAACACACGGGTCCCAGAGGCAGCAGGGACCATCGGTATTGCGCTGCGCGACTCGCGCATGCGCAGTAGGGAACCGGGAAGTGAAGCCGCACGGCTTCACTTCCTGATTCCCTTACCGAAGATGGAGGCGGCAGCACCCGAGGACGGAGAGACGCTTCGGCCTCGGTTGCCGACATCGCGGGCGCCCTGGACAGGTAAGTGTCCATGTTTTAAAAGTCAGCAGCTGCAGTATTTGTAGCTGCTGACTTTTAAAAAATTTTTTTTTGGCGGCGCTCCGCTTTAACTTCAGCTGCCCACAGCTTCTTGTGCATCTGATTTCTTGTGACAGACTTATGCTGGTCATAGACATTTTGAATCTCGGCTGGCTTTGAACCGTGTATGGGCAGGCTAAAGGTACAACCAGCCTGCTTGATTTTACTTGCGATTATCACTAGTGGCTGGTACAGCTGTTAGCAATAATCACTGTCTTCTCCCAGCAGGGACAGCTTCCCCCCCCCATCAGGAGATGGCAATGGCTTGGCAGGAGGGATTCCCGCATCAACACTGTCGGGGTAAATGGGGGAATCAAGTGAATTTGATTCCTACAATGAAAAAAATTTGCACCGTGTATGGCCTGCCTTAGTATTTCTGTCCTATTGTTATTATGTCATATGCACAGTGCCAGATAACTAGGTCTGTGCTACTGTATGTATGTAGTGGTCACCTTCCAGTGTAGCATTGAGCCAGATTGGTTTATATGCATACATCCTTTCATTATATTATATACTCCATGTTTACTCTGCTGTATAGCATCAATTGATATATATACAATCTCATGTCTGCTGACCTTTACTATGGATGTTGGAACATCTTTTGTGGGTCACACACTTCATTCATCATTCTATATATTCCCTTCACTTTTCTTTCATTGTCCCCCAGATTCCAAGTCCACACTAACATTGAACCAGTTTGGTTCATGTATACACATACTTAACTTGTATTATAAATTGCTTTACATTTATGCTGCTAGGCAATATTAATTGTTATACATGCATTTATGTTTCAGTTGATATTCTCTATGTATATTGGGAGATCCTTGGGGATGCACATCCACATCCTAGCCATGCCTGCCCCCCCGGTTGCGCTCTGTTGTGTCTTGTTTTTTTTTTTCCTCCTCAGCTCCCCAGTGGCATCTCCAGCTTTCATATTTAGGGGGGGCACATGGGGGGACAGGGACAAAAGTAGGGGGGGCAACTATAAAATGCAATTATATATATATATATATATATATCCTGGGGCCCTTTACTACGATCCCACAACGGGCCCTTTCACATGTTCTGCAGTGAGCTCCCTTCCTACTGTATTGGGCCCCCCCCCCAGGGTGGCAGAGAACAAGAGATATATGTCACCAGCATACCAAGAAAATATAAGGGTCCAAAGCAGTGGGAGAACTATCAGGGTTACAAAGGTTGTCTTGCCACCAGGCCCTGGTGTTCTGCCACTGCTGGGTTCCCCAGCCTCCTCTTGCTGTCCTGCCCCTGCTATTGACAGCGCTGGTCTGACATCTCTTGGAATTTACAGGCTGGTTCTCCTGTCCTAAGGATGGGAGAAATCAGTCTGTTTTTTCAGTAACTGAGAGTCCTGGTGGAGTCCTTCCTGCAACTCGATCTTCTCCCTGCCAATGAGGATGCAGGGGAAGGAGCAGATCGGGCGGCCGTGGTTGTGTGAGTGCTCGCAAATATGAAGTGTCAGCGAGCAGAGGGAGGGGGGAGGAATCACCTGCAGGAGCTGACTGAGGACGCTCTCCCTTTCAATAGAGACTGTGTTACTCCAGTGGCAGCCCGAGTAAGATGTGGCGCATCCGCTACGAATGCAAACAAAAAGACATTGCCTTTTTGTAAAAAAAAAAATATTTTTTTTTTAATTGGGGGGGCACATGGTGGGGCACAGCATAATGCTGGGGGGGGGTCAGGGCCCCCTCTGGCTCCCCCTCAGGAAGCCATTGCAGCTCCCGAGTTGGATGCTTATCGCTGCCGCCTCTGGGCATTCAGCATCTGGTAGTCTGACCTAGCCGTTGGTAAGTATGGGGCCTTGTGCTTCAGTCCCCCTTGACCATTTGTCACAATACCATCATTGTACAGAGACCTATTTGGTTTTTTATACTTTTTTACAGATGTAATACACACGCATCTACCCCTGATAAAAAAGGATGGTCTTGAAAAATGCGTAGGGTCACGTTCTATGCCTGTGTATATTGCTATGTACATTTATACTGCTATATGTGTAATGATACAGAGTGCAGGGTTCAGGGGTGCGCTGCATACAGAGTGTAGAGCTTAGGTTGCTCTACATACACAGTGCAGGTTTCAGTGTGCACTGCATAGTGAGTGCAGAGTTCAGGGGTGCGCTGCATAGAGAGTGCAGGGTTCAGGGGTGCACTGCATAGAGAGTGCAGGGTTCAAGGGTGTGCTGCATACAGAGTACAGATTACACTTGATTTGCGGTGCCAAAGCTAACGTAGCAGGTCCTGTGGGTGCAAGTAAACAAAAAACAGAATCGAGGTAAAAGGCAGGTCAAGTCTGGGCGTCCAAAGACATTTATATACACCTCAAGTTCTCTCTAAGGCCAGCCCCAGTGTATTTCAAGAGATTGAGGAAAAATTCTACCTTCCAAATTTTATGTTACATAGTTACATAGTTGGTGAGGTTGAAAAAAGTCCATCAAGTCCAACCTATGTGTGTGATTATATATCAGTATTACATTGTATATCCCTGTATGTTGTGGTCATTCAGGTGCTTATCTAATAGTTTCTTGAAACTATCAATGCCCCCCGCTGAGACCACCGCCTGTGGAAGGCAATTCCACATCCTTGCCGCTCTTACAGTAAAGAACCCTCTACGTAGTTTAAGGTTAAACCTCTTTTCTTCTAATTTTAATGAGTGGCCAAGAGTCTTGTTAAACTCCTTTCTGCAAAAAAGTTTTATCCCACCAGTATGATATTTGTATATTGAAATCATATCCCCTCTTAAGCGTCTCTTCTCCAGAGAGAATAAGTTCAGTGCTCGCAACCTTTCCTCATAACTAATATCCTCCAGACCGTAGGCGTGCGCAGGGGGTGTGCCAGGTGTGCCTGGGCACACCCTAATCACTGGTGCCCATAAGCATATGGCTCTGTGTGCAGGTTCTCTTTCAGCACCCCCAAATTCACAGTCCATGTTTGAGTGTCTAAAGATTTTTTTAATCACTTGTCCAAAATAATTAGTATGGTATATGTAAGACAGGGGACTTTTCCTTTAATTTGTGAAGGGATACAGCAGCTCAGAGCTGCAGAATTCGATAGTGCTTTCATAGTTCTGGCTGCAGGGGTCAGGGTTGCCACTTACATTGAATTGAGAAGTGTCCCTTTGTTCTTCTGCCACCATACCCATACACACAGGTGTGTTTGAGTTTTGGGGTGCACACCCTAATGCAATAGGCTACGCATACCTATGCTCCAGTCCCTTTATTAGCTTTGTTGCCCTTCTTTGAACTCGCTCCATTTCCAGTGCATCCTTCCTGAGGACTGGTGCCCAGAACTGGACAGCATACTCCAGGTGCGGCGGGACCAGAGTCTTGTAGAGCTGGAGAATTATCATTTTATCTCCGGAATTGATCCCCTTTTTTATGCATGCCAATATTCTGTTTGCTTTGTTAGCAGCAGCTTGGCATTGCATGCCATTGATGAGCCTATCATCTACTAGGACCCCCAGGTCCTTTTCCATCCTAGATTCCCCCAGAGGTTCTCCCCCCAGTGTATAGATTGCATTCATATTTTTGCCACCCAAGTGCATTATTTTACATTTTTCTACAATAAACCTCATTTGCCATGTAGTTGCCCACCCCATTAATTTGTTCAGATCTTTTTGCAAGGTTTCCACATCCTGCGGAGAAGTTATTGCCCTGCTTAGCTTAGTATCATCCTCAAATACAGAGATTGAACTGTTCACCCCATCCTCCAGGTCGTTTATGAACAAATTAAATAGGATTGGTCCCAACACAGAACCCTGGGGGACCCCCACTACCCACCCCTGACCATTCCGAGTACTTCTCATTTATCACCACCCTCTGAACTCGCCCTTGTAACCAGTTTTCAATCCATGTACTCACCCTATGGTCCATGCCAACGGACCTTATTTTGTACAGTAAACGTTTATGGGGAACTGTGTCAAATGCTTTTGTAAAATCCAGCTACACCACGTCTACGGCCTTCCTTTATCTAGACGTGATGTATCTGGATTTTGCAAAAGCATTTGACACAGTACCCCATAAACGTTTACTGTACAAAATAAGGTCCGTTGGCATGTTCTTCTGCTATCTTCAATTGAGACATGTCCTGTCTGGGGATCTTTAACTCTGACCCTAAAAAACTGACATCCACCTTTTACAATAGCCTCATTACACCCTTGACCAGTAGGCTTGCCTATCACATTAAAATGTGATGGGAGTAGGATGTGGGAGACTTGGATTGGACAGTTGCAAATTAGACAGTTGCAAACTGGTCTCCCCTAAATTATTAGACCCACTCACCCAGTTGAATATTTTTCATAGGGCCTTTTTGACCCCTGTGCGTGTGGCAAGATATCGTCCCTCCTTTAGCCCCCAGTGCCCTAGGTGCCCCAACTCCAATGGTACGTTCTTTCATCCTCTATTGGCTTGCCCAGCTCTCCAGAGCTTCTGGTTGCAGATAGTGCAATTCCTACTGTCAGGAACCATGAATCAGACTGAGACGGAAAATGCAGTAAAAATCACACCTTTTAATATAGTAGTAAAAATGGTACAAATAGTAAACGTAATCAAAACATAGCCAGGGTACGGTAAACAAAGCGGGTAGTCAGTGCAAGCTAGTAAATCAGGAAGCCAGAGATCAGCGTAGTCAGAGACAGCAAACAGGATCAGGAACCAGAAGGGATGTCAGCCAGGCAAGTCTTTAACTCCTTCCCGCCGACCGTATGCACATATGTGGCTTCGGCTTTAAGGGGTTATATGGGGATGATGCATGCAGCTGCATGCATCATCCCGGTACTGTTTTTTAGAGCGGGCGGTCATCTCTTCAGGGATAACAAGCGATGTGGCTAAAAGCCACTCAGCTGTTATACCAGAGGAGCGAGAGGGGACGTCCCCCCTCCCACCGCCTTCCGCCGCTCCTCCCATCCCACCGACCCCGCACTTCTAGAGTAAGACTGGAACAAAGCCAGAAACGGCTTCGTTCCAGTCATCTTTCTGGTTTACTCGGCTGCCAATGGCACAGTTTTTGGCCATCTGAATACTTTGAAGTACAAAGGAGGGATTTGGGGTCTTTTAGACCCCCGATCCCTCCATAAAGAGTACCTGTCACCACCTATTACTGTCACAAGGGAAGTTTACATTCCTTGTGACAGCAATAAAAGTGAACATATTTTTTTATTTTTTTAAAGTAACAATGTAAAATAAAAAAATAAATAAGAAAAAAAATAAACATTTTCAAAGCGCCCCTGTCCCCGCGAGCTCGCGCAGCAAAGAAAACGCACACGTAAGTTGCTCGCGAATATGTAAACAATGTTCAAATCACACATATGATGTATCCCCGCGATCGTCAGAGCAAGAGCAATCATTCTAGCACTAGACCTCCTCTGTAACTCTAACCTGGTTACCGTTTTTTTTTTTTTAAGCGCCACCTATGGAGATTTTTAGGTACCGTAGTTTGTCGCCATTCCACTAGTGTGCGAAATTTCAAAGCATGACATGTTGGGTATCTATTTACTCGGTGTAACATCATCTTTCACATTATATGAAAAATTGGGCTAACTTTACTGTTTCTTTTTTCTTTAATTCATGAAAGTGTTTTTTCCTAAAAAAATTGCGCAAATACAATGTGACATAAAATATTGCAACTCTGCTAAAATATATATATATATATATATATATATATATATATATATATATATATATATATATAATGTTTGGGGGTTCTAAGTAATTTTCTAGCAAAAAATAGGGATTTTAACTTGCAAGCAACAAATGTCAGAAATAGGCTTAGATATGAAAGGGTCAACAGGAATACAAAAGAGAATCTTCAGATATGTTGACCAAGGCGAAGGCATGGGAGAACTGAACCAGGCAGTTTAATAAGCCAGAAGGGGCTAGCTGACGAGCAGGAAATGATCTACAGGTAAGGCACTGTGGAACAATGAGTGCTGGCAATTAACCGACAGCAGAGCACTGAGAAGGGAGGGCTTAGCCCAGCCCTGACACCTACATGGCCAAATGGGGTTGCCTCTGATGCTAGACCCTAAATTGTGTCTCTTAGGATTATTTCCTGACCCTGAAGTATACAGGTATATGACAATATTTTTACGTGAAGTAATCTTTGCTGCCAGGAAACTGGTTGCTTGCTCTTGAATGCAGACGTCACCTCCTACAATTCAATTTGGGGTTAGGGAAGTCAGTCTTACCTTTCCATAGAAGAAGATAATTTATGTCCATAGGGGCTGCCCCACCAAATATAATAATGTAATTAGTGGTTGCAACATTCTGCAAGCTGTACCTAAAATTGCCTTTATAATGGGAGGTCTTGGTCAATTCAGTGTTTTCCTAAACCCAGGTCAAGACTTGGCCGCCATTCGGATTTGGGGCTGCATTTAATGTATACCTTTGCTAGACTCTGGATACTGTATATAGGTTCTCGTGCACCGATGTACTGTACTTCTGCACCTTGTATAATTTTCAGACTGCTCCCTTTCTATTACTCTTTGACAGCAACCCATGGGTCAGGATGGTGTGGGAATAATCTAAACCGGTGGGAGGGATGAATAAAGTAGGGGCAAAGTTCAAGTTGGGTAGAAGATGGTGCAGTTCCCCAGTGTATAGGTCCTCAGTTAGTATAAAGAGAGATCAAAGGGGGTGCACCCACCTAAATACAAATTGTTTAATAAATTAAATTAATTCAAATTGTAATAAAATGCATTCACTTCATTAGGAGGGAAGAAGGCAAGTCAGTATTGAAGAAGAGTCCTCATTGAGTTCTCCCGAGGATTGCAGAAGGCTCCAGGAAGCTGAGCTGTCTAACCGCGGAAGGCGGCTACCATTCCATGCCAGCCTGACAGCCCAGGCAGACTTCCCGCCCAGCACTCCATCTTCCCTGCCAATCTCTGCAGACACACCAGCCACTGACCTGCCAACCTCTGCACAGTGAAGCTAGAACACTTCAATACTGACATGCCTTCTTCCCTCCTAATGCAGTGAGTGCACTTTATTATGACTTTAATTGAATTCAATTATTAAACAATTTTAAACTTCTGTAACTCTCAGGGGGCAGTTAATATCCATTGTACCCTATGGGCATTTAATACCCATTGGAGGAACTCAGCTATGAGGAAAGATTAGAGGAACTGAATTTATTCTCTCTTAAGAAGAGGAGATTAAGGGGTGATATGAACAACATGTACACATACATAAGGGGTCCATATATTGAACTTGGTGTTGAGTTATTCACTTTAAGGTCATCACAGAGGACAAGGGGGCACTCTTTACGTCTGGTGGAAAAGAGATTTTATCTCCAAATACGGAAAGATTTCTTCACAGTAAGAGCTGTGAAAATGTGGAATAGAGTCCCTCAAGAGCTGGTTCTGGCCAGCTCAATAGATTACCTATAAATGTTAGTATCCAGTTAGATTATGTACATTTAAGAAAGAATCCAGGCCTTTTTTAGTAAGTAAAGTTGATCCAGGGAATATCTGATTGCCTCTTCAGGGATCAGGAAGGAATTTTTTCCCCTGCTGGAGCAAACTGGATCATGCTTTGCTGGGGTTTTTCGCCTTCCTCTGGATCAACTGTGAGTATAGGACTGTGTATATGGGATTGTATGATTTTTATTAGGGTTGCACTTATACCGATACTAGTAACAGTGACGGTGCTGATACCGAGCATTTGCACGAATACTTTTACTCGTGCAAATGCTCCGATGCCTAATCCGATACCCGGGAAGCCTCCGAGATGATCGGTGCGGTGGTGGGGGAGTTACAATCAACGATCTCCCCGTGTGGCTTTTAACAAAGCAGCTGACAGTCGATTCTCCTCCTCTCCCTGCCGCGGCTTTCAGCTGCTTTATTGAAAGTCACACAGGGAGATTGGTGATCGTATCTGCCCTCACTGCCGCACTGATCACCCCGACTGTCCCCTGTATCTTCCTTTGGCTCCCCTGGACACTCCGTGTTCTCCTCCGGTCCCCGTCCTCCTCTGGTCCCTCCATGTCCTCCTCTAGGTCCCCCTCTGTGCTCCCCAGGTCCTCCATGTCCTCTTCCGGTCCCCCCCCCATCCCAGATCTGTCAGGATAGAGAGCGGAGGAAGGAGCCGGTAAATATGTCATTTACCGGCTCCTTTCTTTTCTGAATGCACAGAGTCAGTGATTACTGACTCTTTCCATTCATAACTTTCTGTCTCCTCTCCATTCATCTTCAGTGCAGCTGAGGCTGCAGAGAAAGGGGCTGGGGAATCTGTGTCCTCAGTCCCTTTCCCTGTCCCAAAGGGGAGATGTCAGGGGTGTTTAGACCCCTGATATCTCACCAAAGCCCCCCAACAGGGCTGATTAAAAAAAAGAAGAAGAAAGAATTGTAATAAATATTTAAAAGTTACAATAAAATAAAAAAAGTTAACAATAAAATAAAAAAACACTGACACTGTCCCCCCCCCCCCTCCAAAAAAAACAACTGACACACGGCTCATCAGTGCCACCTATCAGTCCTCATCAGTGCTGCATATTGGTGCCACTATCACATGATATTAAAAAAGTATCGGTATCGGCGAGTACCTGGAAAAAAAGTATTGGTACTTGTACTTGGTCTTAAAAAAAGCGCTATCGTGCAACATTAATTTTTATTTATTTATTTTCACTGAAGGGCACAATGAGGTCACACTGATGGGCACTGATAAGGTGGCACTGATGGGCACTGATGAGAAGGCACTGATATGTAGAAGTGATGGGCACTGATAGGCGGCACTGATATGCAGCATTGATGGGCACTGATAGGTGGCACTGATGGGCACTGATAAGCGGCACTGATGGGCACTTATAGGTGGCACTGATAGGCAGCACTGATGGGCACTGAAATAAGAATAGATGTGCGTAACACACCTATAAATTCCTGCGCTAATGGAATGCCATGAATTAAGTGCATGAACACTAATAATAAGGGTTGCTGCTCTTAAAGTGCGTGTGCCTTTAAATTGGTGATCAAAGTAAGAGCGCTACCTTGTGTTAAACGAATAAGATAATAACATAAAATAAATCCCAATAGTGCCATTAACCATAAAAAAATCGCTAATATAAGTAAATAATAATAGTCCATAGGAGATAAACGTGTATAGAGATAACGTCTCGTGGGAGGGACGAAACGTGTCAGTTGACCGCGGGTGGTGATACAATTTCGGGCCGGTGAGACGCAAGTCGACAGCCACTTCTGGTTCCGGGTTTTTAATGCTGTTTGCAATGTTTTAACGTGTGTGGATATTGTTCATTATTTTTGAAAAGAAACCAACGGAATTGGGCGGCACAGTGGTGTAGTGGTAGCACTCTCGCCTAGCAGTAAGAAGGGTCGCTGGTTCGAATCCCAACCACGACACTACCTGCCTGGAGTTTGCATGTTCTCCCTGTGCCTGCGTGGGTTTCCTCCGGGTACTCCGGTTTCCTCCCACACTCCAAAGACATGCTGGTAGGTTAATTGGATCCTGTCTAAATTGTCCCTAGTATGTATGAATGTAAGTTAGGGACCTTAGATTGTAAGCTCCTTGAGGGTAGGGACTGATGTGAATGTACAATGTATATGTAAAGCGCTGCGTAAATTGACGGCGCTATATAAGTACCTGAAATAAATAAATAAATAAATTACGTTATATAGCTCTCTTTGCCATTTATCCCTGATGATTGGCTGAGAACAAGGCACGTTACAGTTGGAGACACAGCTCGTGGAACTACAGAGCTCAGCCATCCTCCGAAGTGTCTTTGATTTCTGGTGGGGAGCCCTGGATTTTTAAACAACACACCATGCAGCTAGAGATATAGCTTGTGGAACCACAGAACCCAGCCACCCTCCTGATCGCTTGTGACTTCTGTTATGGGAGTCTTGGATTTCTGGTGAGTGAGGGGGCATACAGAGGGGAGCACGGATCACACGGATCATTTTCTTAGCCCTTTGCACTTTATTTTGCATGTATTAAAAACTTTTTGAAGCAGCACTGCAGAGTTTGAAGCTCATGAACTCTATATACGTTTATCTCCTATGGACTCTTATTATTTACTTATATTATTGATTTTTTTTATGGTTAATGGCACTATTGGGATTTATTTTGTGTTATTAATGTATTAGTTTATCACAAGGTAGTGCTCCTACTTTGATCACTGAGGGGCACTGATAGGTGGCACTGATAGATGGCACTGGATAAGCAGCACTGATGAGGAGCTACTAACAGGCATTACTGATTGGCATCTGAAGGGCACTGACAAGCATTACTGATGGGGCACTGATTGGCACATTTATGGGCACGGATTGGCACATTGATGGCACTGACAGGCGTTACTGATGGGCAGGGTTTTTTTCAGGGGGAACTTGGCGGAACTCAGTTCTACCACCTCTGGCTCAGACCCTTGGGGGGGGTGGCAGCTCACCACAATCACTTGTAAACACAGAAGTCCAGTTTCTATGTTTATAAGTGACAGCTCTGCACTCTGTGTGTAACCCCCCCCCCCCCTGAACTCTGCACTCTGTATGTAATGCAATCCTGGTATTTAATGCCCCTTTAAGACCCTCCTACTGTTCGTGAAATTCGAGTGACCACACCCACTATTTGATGTGATTTGGAGGAGGGGTTTTGGGGGGTCGTGGTTGAGTTCCAGCACCTATTGTTTGAGAAAAAAAAGCCCTGCTGATGGGGCACAGACTGGCAGCTGATGGGCACTGATTGACAGCTGACGGGCACCTCTCATGGGGGCTGCGGTGATCATCAATGTGCTGATTATCAGCGAAGACCCACCCCCCTTTCCAACCTAATGGTTGTAAGTGTTTTATTTATTGGGGTAGAGAAAATTGAGTACAGTCCTTGATACTTTTTTTTATTTGCACTAACATACAATTTTTCAGGACAAGCTTTCAGGGTATGCCCCCTTCTTCAAGGTCCAAGCAGTACTGATTCACAAATTTTTAAGCAGAATGTTAATAAAAACAAAAACAAAAAAACATATCTCTGAAAGGAGAGAGAAAAAAAAAGAGAAAAACAAACACATACAAATCAATGGTAATAAAGATAGCAGCAGAGTTAGTGAGATAAGACAGAGGGAGAACTATAGAATGGAGGGAGGGGTGATAGTCACAGAGGGGGTCGTAAAACTTTAGTATAATGGGTAAGGAAACCAATATCTAAATTTAGGCCATTATTTTTTGTGTCAAAAAAGAATCATTCTTAGTTCAAACGTTTTCCTTTCCTGGATACGGCTACAATCACATCAAGTATTTAATGGGGTGAAAGGGCAAGGGTGGTGGGGGGTTTTGATCCCATTATGTTACAATTCTTTTGTACTTAGGCCCATTGCGCTTCAGCAGTCAAGTTGTTAGCTACATTAGGTATTTAAGATTTGCCAATATGAACCGGCACAGAAGCTGGCTATATACACAGATAGGATTCACCTCGTAAGGAAATTGTCTGTGATACCGACATCCTGTTTTGTAAGTGTTTCCTGGATTCAAATTACTCAACAGATGAGTATTTGTTGGCTCTGATAAGCAGGGGATGACAGGCAGTCTCCTTTTTTCCCCTCTCTGAATAAGGACCTGTTATTTCCTTATCACGTGGCTTGTCGTCAGTATAGTAAGTGTCAGCTCCTGGGGTCACACTCGAGGGTACTTTTGCCTCCGACAAAGGCTGAAGCCTACACACTCCTGGGAATAGCCAGATTACCAAGGGATAATCCTTAAATCATCCGTCCTTAGATGCCTTTTATTGCAGATGTCACAGAGGAAGCATAGATTATCCTACCTATCCAGGGAGAAAACTGTATTTACTAGGGCTGTCTGTTCCCACCTAAGGGCCATGTCACGTAGTCCCAATACGCGCTTCGATCCAATTCACATTACAGTCACCAGTGTCACAATCATCAAGGGTCCATTCATGATTAAGCCTATTTCTGACATTTGGTGTTTACAAGTTAAAATCTGTATTTTTTTGCTAGAAAATTACTTAGACCCCCCCAAACATTATGTATATTTTTTTTTAGCAGAGAATCTATAGAATAAAATGGTGATTGTTGCAATATATACACAGTATTTGTGCAGCGGTCTTTTAAAACGCAACTTTTTGGGGAAAAAGACACTTTCATGAATTTAAAAAAAAAAGAAACAGTAAAGTTAGCCCAATTTTTTTGTATAATGTAAAAGATGATGTTATGCCGAGTAAATAGATACCAAACATGTCACGCTTTAAAATTGCGCACGCTCGTGGAATGGCGACAAACTACGGTACCTAAAAATCTCCATAGGCGACATTAAAAAAAAAAAAAAAAACGGTTACCAGGTTAGAATTACAGAGGAGGTCTAGTGCTAGAATTGTTGCTCTCGCTCTGACGATTGCGGCGATACCTCACATGTTACATATGTGGGCGCGACTTCCGTATGCGTTTTCTGTGTTGCGCGAGCTCGCGGGGACGGGGTGCTTTAAAAATTTAAAAAAGAGTGGGCCAACTCAATATTGTTCTGTTAATGTGGATAGACTAGTCCAGTGATGGCGTACCTTGGCACCCCAGATGTTTTGGAAAAACATTTCCCATGATGCTCAACTACACTGCAGAGTGCATGAACATCATGGGAAATGTAGTTCCAAAACATCTGGGGTGCCAAGGTTCGCCATTACCGGACTAGACAGTTGCATTCAGGAATGGTGGTAGGACGATAGTGCTATGTGTATGGTTAAGAAGGCAGGTGATAACATGAAAACACCATGGTCTCACTTCTTAGAGAAATGTAGCTCTACAGCTGCACTGATTTTTTTTTTTTTATATCCACAAGTACCGTTCTGTATTATTTAATAATAATTTAATATAACATTAAATATGACTTCAGACATAACAAAAAGCTGGGTTTCTCTTCCTTTCAACTAAGGCAGTGATTTGTTTGCAAATATTCAGTCTGCACATTTAAAAAGATGCCAGTGGTTTAAAAAGATAAAATGTTTCTCTTTTTTCATAAATAATATCACATAATCATAGTAGGTAGACCCCCACCTCCTTCCTCCCTTCCTCTTAGCACTCACTTTCAGGAAGCTGACTTGAACAACCTATCTCAATATCTAGAAAAGTGCTGAAATCTGCAAAACCTTTTTTTAAATTCTTGTAATGTGTACATGCGGGTTCTGGAGTTTCACTTCAGGCCATAAACTATTTTCTACGTGAAACTGTATTTTTAGCAAGTGTATTTATGGCTCTTTTAAAAGAATAACCCCATCCAAAACTAGTAACCTTGTTTAATTTCGGATGAAAGGTGGTCAACAGACAAATCATTGCATGGAACAGCACCAAGAGATACATAAAATGAAAGGATCAGTCCACCCATAAGTTACATTTTATTTCCCGTGAGAAGGTTAAATCACCAACCAGCTTGAAATTTTAGCCATTAGGCTTACATATAAATTGTCTGTCATACAGAGTACTACCACCTTCTAGTGGTATATATTAGGTAGCACAGCCACAGAAGTCAGGCCTTAGACTATGCACTGTATTACACAACCAACATAGACTGTAAATCCGACATTTTGGGGACTTGCTGTATCAGTTCCAGGATAACGTCCACATCCATCATGCTCTTGGCTCTTGTTGTCTGGTCTGCTTGTTTGGGGGACATGGCGGACAGAGAGACGCATGAGGGAAAGCTTTCGGGGGTTGCCGAAGGATGTGTCCTAAGGATTGACAGGAGGTTGCTTCCCAGTTGTGAGTGAGGCATTTTGGTGAAAGTTAGGGATTGACCAATTTTGCCCATATTCCAGTAAGAAAGCAGAAAGATCCCCCTGCTGGGTTGGAGCTCCCCGCTCAAGCAGCCATCTTCAGAAAGCGCCAGACCACGCCCCACTACAGTCAGATTTTTGGTTACCTGTAAAATCTTTTTATTTGAGTACATCACGGGACACAGAGCATCTTCCAATTCATAACAATAGGGTTATACTGGGCCCTTCAGGTGATTAGACACAATGGCAAAAAAATAGGAAAGACAGGAAGTCCACTTCAAGATATAACCCCTCCCTGTCAGGCCAGGTTCCAGTTTTTGTAGCAAAACATGAACCACCAGCAAGAGGAGTGGGATCTCTATGTCCAGTGATGTACTTAAAGAAAAGGAGTTTACAGGTAAGGGAAATCCTACATCCTTGGACACGGAGCATCTTTCAATTCATAATGATAGGGACTTCCCAATGCAATGAAATGAGGGGAGGGGAACCAACTACCAACCACAAAAAGCTAGGAACCTCACACAACTGACTGAAACACATGATAACCAAAGGAAGCATCCTCAAATTCGTACCAAACATCTACCCGGTAAAACTTGGTAAATGAATTAAATGAAACCTAGGTAGCAGCCTTACACCTGAACTACCAAAGCCTTATAATGAATAGCCCAGGAAGCCCCTGTGACAGACCCAACCGGGACAGGGGCTTTTGGATGGGACTGCAGGGTAGCCTCTTGCCTGCTGACTATGGGCCCTGGCATTTGAGGGAGCTACAAGTGTGACAGACTCACCCGGGACAGAGGCTTTTGGAGGGGACTGAATGTGAGCCTCTTGCCTACAGATTATGGGCCCTGACATTTGGGGAACCCTTGAGGTGTTGTTACTTTGGCTTCGGGTCCTTGTCCCCCAGGACACACAGTCTCTGGGGACCCTGTATTTGCCATATTAGCAATAGTGACTGAGTCATACTGTTGGGACACATACTGTGAGGAGATGCTAATATCAACTCAACTCACCTGTCTGATGTCTGCTATAATGTGTTTAATGTAAATGAGTCTGGTCTGGCTTACCACAGGTTCTTAGGGTATTCCACACATTGTTGTTTGTTCTAATTAACCCTGTGTTGATGTTTATGGTAATGAGCTAGGAGACGTAGTCACCTAGTCTGGGTAAATGATTTAGTAATCTAGCTCATGTTAATTAGGTTACAGTTGTATTGTTAGAGTAAAATGAGCAGGAGGGGGGAACCTCCTCTAACGGCATATAAAGTCTTGTAATTTTGATTCTAAATAAAACAGTCCATGTTAGCAGTGAAACAAGTGTCGCCTTGTTTTGTGCTTATGAGTGGTTGGAATATCTGATATCTGTATCCAGACTTAGAGGAAATGGTATATGACGGAAGCACTCAAGCGTTCCGTGACAACAAGAATACAGGAAGATGTCCTGTTATATAATGAAAGATGACATTGCCACACTTAACAATCAAGTCATGATGGTCTCTGCCAACTTAAAGCTCAGTGAGAAGATGTATGTAAAAAGAAAGCTGGTTAATGAGATTTGGACAGCTCTCTTCTTGAATACTGGTCTTCTTGAATACTGGTGCCAAACTGTCTGGGTGGTCACTGGGCACGGACATCTAGGATTGTCTAGGTGACTAGTCGTTAATTAGTTTACTGTTTATGTTTATGTTAGCTGTTCATTAGATGTACTGATATTACTGTTTACAGTTTTCATTGTTTGGGATAATGTGATCAAGCTCTTACCCATTTGTGTGATATATATTCTATGTGAATTTACAATAAAGTCAGTTCCAGTTTGCACCTAAGCTATTGTCCTCTAGTTCTTGGGTGCAATATTCAACTATAATACCTGGTTCCTGGTTCCAGAGTGGAGGAAGCTGTATCTTGACGGAGGTATCTATGCCATCACAGCCCCAATATTCCTTTCACTGAAAAGTTGGTACTTCACACTTTAAGACATGAGCCTGAAAAAAACATTGCCAGATTCATCGAGAAATGGAAAATTTAGAAGCTACATGATCCTTCCTTGAGCCCTTAGAAAGCAACAAGTGGGAATCTGACTGACAAATACCAGCAGTTGAGTTCAGGTAACACCTGATAGCATGAACCACATCCAAAGTGTGCAAAACTTTGTCCCACATCATCTGAGGACTCAGGAAAAGGGTTGGTAGTACAATATTCTGGATAAGGTGTAATGAGGAAACCCCCTTAGGCAAAAAAGACGGCTGGGGCTGTAAAACCACTTTGTCCCGGTGGAACAGCCTTACAGTAATAAGCAGCCAATTCTGAAACTCTGCGAGCCTAAGTAATGGCGATCAGAAAACTAACCTTACGAGTCAGAAGCACTAAAGGAATATCCCAAATAGGTTAAAATGTTGATGTCTGTTAAACAGAAAGTACCAGGTTGAGGTCCCACAACGCCAATGGAGTGTTAACTGGTGGAACAACGGAACAATGTTAGTAACATCTTGAACAAATTCCAGTACCAAAGAATGTGAAGCAATCAGTATCACCAAGAGCGAAATTTGACCTTTGTACTCAAGATCAGGCCCTGATCTAATCCCAATTGAAGGAAGGCCAACCACATACCTATGAGAGTGAAACCCTCATGGCTCACATGAAGAGAAATAAGCTTTCCAAGTCCTATTGTAAATTGTAATGGAAGTTGCCTTCCTAGCCTTAAGCAGGGTAGGAATGACTGAATCTGAAATGCCACTATCCCTTAGGACCCTGATTTCAACAGCCAGGCCACCAAAGCTAGTATCTATATAGTAGGATGAAAGAATTGACCTTTCAACATCAGGTCAGGTCAGACTTAAAGTGTCCAGGGTTCATCTGACGACAAGATTACCATGTCAGTGTACCAAGCCCTCCTGGGCCAAGTCAAGGTGATCAGAATCACTGGAATCCCTTCTATTTGAATTCTGCAAAGCAGAAGAAGTAGAAGTTGCAACGGTGGGGAGGCATATATTATGTGCTTCAACCAAGGGCTTTTTTTCTCAGAGAATAGGTGCTGGAACTCCCCCCTTCTGAGTCACTTCTTGTCCCAGCCCCTATCCACCTCTGAGCACTGTCCCTTAGTTCCACCCTCTACCCACCTCCTAGCACCACTTCATTTAGAGAATACAGGGCCAGAGCTAAGTATTTGTATGGAATATGTTAATGATAACAAGAAAAGTAGTAAAATTGACCCCATCCACCCCCCAGCCTGCAGTATCTCCCCCAACAACAAAAGATTTCTCTAGCAACAATAGACCCCCAGAAAAAATGGGCCCCTGCAAAAAAAAATCACCCCAGCAACAATAGACCCCTGGCTGCAACAACAGATCTCCCAGCAGCCAGGAACAATAGACCCCTCACTCAACAGTAGATGCTTCCAGCAACTATTGACCCTCCCAGCAAAATAAGCCCCCACCCCCCCGGCAACAATATAACTCCCCAGCAACTATTGACCCTCCCAACAACATAAGCCCCCCCAATAGACAATAGACAACAATAGACCACCACACAAAAATAGATCCCCCCCAGCAACAACAGATTCCCAGCAGCCAGCATCAAAGACCCTCCAGCAATCCTTTGCCATTACATACATTAGGTGCTGGAGGTGCTGGAACTGCATTCCCCCACGTTCCCACTAAATAAAAAGCCATGTGTGTGTGTATATATATAGATATATCACGGCATCACGCACACATGTTTAGCCAATGATAAGGCCATAGCAGGGACATATGGCACCCCTCCCTCATTACTTCTTTTTCCTCTGTTGTTCTCCTTCCCCCTTTCCTTTTGGTTACTATTCATTTACAATTTATACCTTTTCATCATGCCGATGATTTAATCGTAGCACTGCCCCTGCAGGGATTGCTGTGTGTAGACTTCCCTGGGCCTCCCTCTGATTATCTTGCAGCCAGTTATTAGGTATTTTCTTCCGAAAAACGGTGCTCACATCTGCTCATTATCCAATAATCAATCCAAGGTATTTGGTATTTTTTTGTATTTATTGTTGGGACTTGGATGGGAGAAGGGAATAGTGGGATACTCCAACTGGAACTAATTACAGATGAGGACAACTCTCACTTGGCCTCACCAGGTTGAAAGCGGTAGCAGACTCTATGTTATACTATACTGCACTTTTATGGGAGAAATAAGTCCTTTGCTTGCTCTAGCAGCAGTCTTGATGAAACTGTTTTATCTTCAGGACCCTCACTAGCATCCCCTTTGACTGACACCCATCCACTGACTCTATTAGCTGAAGGGATGGCCCTCACAGGAGTCCCATGACACAGATCTGTACTCACTGTAGGTAGAAACAGATCCTTCCTGGTGTGTCTCCCTTTCAGTCAGCTTTGCAGGACATCTGGGTTACAGCTTTACTCGGATTCAGGCCCTCAGGTTGACTACCTGAGGCTGCATGGCAACCTGTGAAGAGGAGGGGCAGCCACCCCCTTCCTCTAGGACCTCGTTCTCCAGCCAAAGACCCCCAGCACATGTGCCCTTGGCATATATACAGTCACCCAGCATGCACTGGGCACTTTCCTCTACCAATGGCCTGGGCTGTAACTATGCCTGTGCTCTCATTTGTCGGGTTTCCTTCCACTGTTCAATATGCCCCCCCCCCATTGGACCAGTGTGAAACATTCAGACAACATGAGCAGCACCTGAGCAGACCCTATCAATGGATCCCTGCTCCCTGGTAAGCAGAGAGCATCTAAATTTACCTGGCAGCCTTCCTGGTAAGCAGAAAGACCCAAAAACTATACTCGCTTCTAGCACCTACCTAGGAGGGTGCTACATCCTGTATATGACACATTTGACAGACTTTTAGATGAACTTTTCTATAGGTATAAATGTGTTTATGTGAAATCTACCACCCTATACCATCAGCTCACAGAACTTTTTTTTAATTTTTTCTATAACTGCACAACAATATAGAAAAGATGCTTGTGTGTTTTGTAATAACTTTATTTCACATAATATATCTATGTTACAACAATATATTACTGTTATGTTGTTGCATTGTAATCACTCAGATGCAATATACAGTATTGCTGTATTCTGTTATAACCTGTACCATGTAGAACATTTTAAATAAATAAAAAGAAAGTTAAAAAAATATACCATTGAAAGTGTTTTGTTATATCGATTTGACAAGAGCAAAAAATACCCTTTGATCCTGCCAGAAATCCAGTGAGCTGATAACTACCTGGGCTCTCTGCCTGGGTTGAACTCATATCAGTTGGCGTTGCTCCCTGCCGTCTCTCTGGACAGTGGGGTGACAACGATGCTCCACTATATATACAGTGCAGGGAGTAAGTGTTGTCACCCTAGGACAGGAAAAAAAAAGCTTAAAAAAATTGAAAACCAATGCAGCCACCACATCTAAGGACTGAACTAAGGTGCAATATATTACATTTCACTCTTTTGTTTGGCTACATTTTATGTCAAGGCCAGGCGTGCTCAGTTAGGCGTTTGTTGCTATATACTGTGACGTCATAAATGTATTCATACAGAACTATAATATAAAACTGATAGGTCAACTTTAATGTACAAGTAAACATCTCAACATCATTTTTTAAACTTCATTTTGTTTCCATAAATGACCCAACTTTGCCCCCTTCTGTGTTTTAAAGTTGCTCATTGTCAGATGGGATTCTGTCTTTCCCTCTTTAATTTAGCTGCAGACGTGCTTGCCTACCAACTGCTTTTTTTCTTCGATGTCTGATCTGCATGACCAAAATTCAAAGGAGGTGGTGTGGTTGAACAATGGAATGGGCCTAATCCCAATACATCTAGAAAATGGAGAAGACTCCCCCTTACGGGACTTTAATGGCCCAAATGACAATACGTTAAAAAAAGTATGAAAATATAATATGAAATGTATTGAAATGTAAAATGATGAAAGTGGCTAAAAACATCAAAAGTCAACATGAATACATGGAAACATAGGAACATGGAAGCTCTAGAGCGGTCACAGGACTATGGTGATGAGAGTCACCATGGCAGAACATGCAGACCAACTGGCTCATTTCAGAAACTTCTTTCTTAGAAGAAAGAAGTTTCTGAAACGTGTCATTGTGTGGTCTGCACTTCTTCATACGTTTTTGAGGTATTGTCATTTGGGCCAATAAAGTCCCGTGGGGGGGGGGGGGTCTTCTCCATTTTCATGACCAAAATTCTGTCTGTCTTTGACTTTTCTGATATTGCACGGCTTGTCTATAGCTGCCATTAACTGTGCACACCTGATTACTTAAAAGTGTTTGTTACCCCAGCATTTCAAATTCCTGATATGTACCATGTGCTTGTATGAGAGAGTATCCTGTTCTCTTTGTATTGCTTTCTTTGTGTGAAATCCCTTGTGTTCCTACCAGTCCCTCTGCTTTCCTGTTAATAACCGACCACACTAAGCAGGAGATCACACTGTGGTCAGTTCTCTAGCTATGCTGGGAACTCAGCCTGCTCTCCTCCAATGATTAGACTTGTTCTGACACGCCCCTCCTGCACAGCCATTTATTGACAAGCTCAGTGTGCTGCTGCTTCTCCTCCCCCCAGCTCTTATGCAGCTGAGAACAGAGGGAGTGCGGTCACTTATAAAAAAGGGGAAAAAAGTTATTTATAATGTTTTTTTTTTATATCTATACACAAATAATTGCCTTTCATTTACATTTTAAACTGAATAGGTTGTTTTACAATCACTTTAATCTTTAAAAGGGTTGTAAAGGCAGAAGGTTTGTTAACTTAATGCATCCTATGCATTAAGATAAAAAACCTTCTGTGTGCAGCAGTCACCCCAGCACCCCCTAATTACTTACCTGAGCCCCATCTCTCTCCAGCGATGTCCACAAGTGTCTTAGCCAATCAGGAGGAGAGCCGTGGATGGCTGAGATACAGCAGCGGCGCCATTGGCTCCCGCGGCTGTCAATCAAAGTCAATTAGCCAATCAGAAGAGAGAGGGGTGGGACGAGGTCAGGGCTCCATGTCTGAATGGACACACAGAGCTGTGACTCGGCTCAGGTGCCCCCATAGAAAGTTGCTTGCTGTGGGGGCACCCAACAGGAGGGAGGGGCCTGGAGCATCGAAGAGGGACCCAAGAAGAGGAGAATCCAGGCTGCTCCATGCAAAACCAACTGCACAGAGGAGGTAAGTATGACATTTTTGTTATTTATTTATTTTTTTAAATGAGACTTTACAATCACTTTAAATTTTGCAATCTAAAAAACACTCAATGAATCTTAGCTAGGTGAAGACAGCATTTGGATTTATCAGGCCATGCGATAAAAATTAGAGCAGATCTTTAGGTGTAAATAGTGTTCTGGTAAAGGGAAAGTGCTCCACCACACTGTGTAATTCACTTATCATAAGAAGTCCATATTTTATATAACTGATAGACAACATGTAATATTGTCACTATGGGTGTATGTTGTAACCTTGTGTAAAAAGAATTAAAAAAGAACCAGTCGAAACCAGATAATCGTAGAAATTCAGATTCTTGCAATTAAGTTATTATAATAGTGCTTCTTTTCCTCTCAGGGAGGGCTGTGTGTACTGTTATTCACTTATATTCTCTCCTTGTCATAGCAGAAATGTCAGTCCAGTATTAAGCTTGTAAGGCCTCATGGAGGCCAACTTGTCTTCTGCCTGATTTCAGGAATGACAAATGTTAATTAACTAGACCTTCTGAGTTTTTTTCAGTAATTTAGGCATCACCTTTGTTACAGCACCGTGTTTTTGAGTATCTCTCATTGGCTATAGGCCCAGGGATGGGACTGAATTGAAGAGTTGGAATTGGAATCCAAGCACATATATAAAGCTGATCTTCCACCAGTGTTTCCTATGAGTTCTGAGTGCAATATGCTGAGCCTGAATCCGAATGATCTGCTTTCCCACCATCTACTCACTAGATAAATGAGTTCAATGCTTGACAGTGTTTATTATCGATTGAAATACAAAATTTTCCTTTTACTGTTGGAGAATGTGACCAACAGGAATAAATCTAACAGGAAAGAATGTGTATCCTAGTAGATTCAACTCATTCCAGAGTTTTGCCCTGCAATGCTGACAAGTACCCAGAACATACTGTACATTGTTCATTAGGAAGTGACCATATGCTACTGAAGACCTTCAGTGTCCATCTTATTCCAAAAGATTTCATAGGTAAAATACATCACTGTGAGTAAGCTGATCGGTGATCATCACCATCACATCTTATTTAGAGGATGCCATACCACAAGGTACAACTACTGCGTGTATATATACAGTATATGGTACATCGCATTACTACAGAGGGCTACACAAAAGCTTTGGTAATAAACATTAGGTACAGATGGTAAGTAGTTCTTCAACAGGCTTCACGATAGACTTCTTCAGAAAATGTACTACATGGCCAAGATGTGTTGAGGCCACTCACGAGACCCTGTGAGACAACACCGGGGGAAGAGAGCAGGGTAGTATACCAGCTTTTGGGTATACTACATGTTATACATGTACCCAAGTGTCAGCACTAGTTTATGCTGAAGCTCCTTCCACACTCTTTTCCTAACTTTCCCTGGTACCCCTCTCCATACTATTCCCCCTTTCCTCAAAAACAAGTTTCACAATGCTACCCTCTGCACTTCTCTCTTACACATACAACCTACTGTTATACTCTCAACACTCCTCTACTACACATACAACCAACTGGTATATCCTCAACACTCCACCCATCGGTATACCCTCAACACTCTTCTGTTACACATACCACCCATTGTTATACCCTCAACAATCTTCTACTACACATACCACCAACTATTATACCTTCAACACTCCTGTACAACACTTACCACCCATCGTTATACCCTCAAAACTCTTCTACTACTCCTACAACCCATAGTTATACCTTCAAAACTCCTCTACTACACATACAACCCATCATTATACCCTCCACACTCCTCTACTACAAATACCACCCACTGTCATACCCCCACTACTCCTCTACTACACATACTACCCACTGTTATACCCTCTGCACTCCTCTATTGCACATACTGTCCATTGTTATACCTTCCACACTTCTCTCCTACATATGCTGCCCACTGTTATACCTTGTGTATTCTGTATCTCCTTCATATTCTACATTCCAGCCCTCCCTCCTGCACACAGAAAACATTCATTTCTTACTTCTCTACAAAACTGTACACACAGTTCCTACTTCTTATTGACATTTCTGTAATAAAGCACCTTAAAGTTTGTAATATCCCAACCCTACACTTTTGCTAGTAAAGCAAATTAAGTAATGAGAGAACAATTTAGTAGTAGAGAATTCGATTATTACAGATGTCCATCAATTCTTTTTACATACCCCACAGAAGTATTTAAATCCACAAGTAACTGATTATATACATTTTGGTAGGATTATTTTAATGATACATGAGACAACAAAAAGAGTAACGAAAGAGTCCATAATGTGCAATATCCAACAGAAAATGCTTGTTTTTCTTCAGAATGCCAATGCTCTCATAGCCTGTAAAACAAAGATCTTAGTTAGGGTCTACACAGAGAAGACATTACCACACTGTATATTATAAAGCCCAGACCTAACTGATATTTAGTGTATATATATATAAGTGTAGAGATCCAAAAACCCCAATGACTTTTTCTATTTCTGCAGTCTTCAGGATGGTTGACAGGAGGGGGTCCTTCTTACTCAGCGGGGGAGGTGAGTGGTTCTTTCCCTTAAGCACTACACAGTCCAGAGATACTGGTGGAACTCAGTACTCCTGGAGTTGAATGACAAGTGGCATCATTGGACCCACTTCTTGTGAAGCCAGGCTGCCATGGATACGTCACCCAACCTATACTCTTAAGAGTTGAGTTGGGATGATGTTGGTCATCGTTCAACTCCAAAGAGACCAGAGATTCAAAATGGAAGAGAAAGCAGGATACAGCACTGGAAAAGGTGAGTAGTAGCATTAGGTCAGTCATATTTCCACACTACTTGCAAATTAAGGTTCCAATTTGCTATGTTATAGGGAACATCTAAAAATATTAATTGTTTGAAAGCAGTACACTGAAAAATCTACGTTTTTGTCTGGAGTTTCTCCTAAAAAATAGCAGTGCACTTTCATTGTACTGTGTATCCACAGTATTTTTGCAATGTGAGATCATCTAATGCACTGCTGTCTCTAACTGCTAGTTTTACTAGATTTCAAGTCAGATTTGGTGATTTCACTTCTGTGCTACTCACTGTTCCCCTTGCTGGAGAAAAAGCTCTACCTGAGGACCCACAGTGCAAAGATACCCCTGTTTTTGCTTCATCACCTATGTGGATCTGATCTTCCTGCACCTCGCCTGCTGCTTCTTGATCATTTTTCCTTTCCAGCTATAAGATCACAAGTCATCGTTAACTAAGCTCTGCTCCTCTACCAAGTTGGCCTCCTTCAAACATAGACACAGTATAGAACAAGGCATGATATGTTGGTAAGTTCTTTAGATAGCTCAGGCCTCTTCAGGTATGACATGCCAACAAGATGGGTGAATTGGATAAGATTCAAATTTTTGCACACATGCCTGGCAGTTGGAGGCACACAGACACTACAGGAAGGGATTAGGGTTAAAGTAGGTGGCCTTTAAAGTGACTCAGTCATGAGAGGTGTATTTGGGATGCCACTGTAGGCCTCCTTTTGGAAATATTGCCTGGCTGTGCCTAGCTGCAGTATGTTTAAGTCACAATCCTGGAACACGCATGCTGTAAATGAGTGTCAGAAAAATCTCTAAAAGTTCCCGGTATTTATCTCTATACTTGTTCTAGGTCAGCCATTCAGATAGTACTGAGGTCAAAGCATCAGAAAGACAGCCAGAAAACTAAGATTCTTTAAGAGTTCAGTAAAGACGGTCTCTATTAATCTCTCATGAGAGTATCTCTCAGTAAGGATAACATGTTCCATCAAAAGGAGATATGGCACTAACCTCGTCTGGTTCCTGTAGCTCCTGGTATTCTGGCAAATAATTGGATTCCTTCATAAGTGAGATCTATAGAAAAACAAATTTAATGAAATACTCATGTTGATCAAAAAAGACATACTAACTCTTTGCTTCTGGCGAGATAATATCTGATGATTATAGTGATCTAAACCAATGGTCTTTAAACTGTGGCCCGTGGGCCAGATGTGGCCCTTTGCTAACCTTTTTCTGGCCCTTGGGGCATTATTCCTCCCATGAATATGAGGCACTATACCCCCCCCCCCCACTGACACCAGCAGTAGGGCATAACTCCTTCCACTGACAGCAACGATGGGTCATTATTCTTCCCACTGACACAAACAATGGGGCACTATTTCTCCCACTGACACCAGTGATGGGGCAGTATTCTTCCCGCCGACACCAACAATGGGACACTTTTATTCCCACTGACACTAACAATAGGACATTATTTCTTCCATTTACACCAATGAAGGGGCATTATTCCTCCCATTGACCCCAATATAGTGCTGGTATCCCTCTCACTGATACCAACAATGGGGCACTATTCCTTCCACTGAAACTAACAATGGGGCACTATTCCTCCCACTAACACCAACGATGGGGCACTATTCCTCCCACTGACACCAACGATGGGGCACTATTCCTCCCACTGACACCAACGATGGGGCACTATTCTTCCCACTGACACCAACGATGGGTAGGTATTCTTCCTACTGACACAAACAATAAGGCACTTTCACTCCCACTGACAGCAGTGACGGGGCAGTATTCTTCCCACTGACACCAACGGGGCACTTTTCCTTCCACTGATACCAATGATGAATAACTATTCCTTCCACTGTCACCAACATTGAAGCACAATTTCTCTTACTGACAGCAACAATGAGGCACTTTTTCTCCCACTGATACAAATGATGGAGCACTATTCCTTTCACTGACACCAATGATGCTGCACTATTCCTCCCACTGATACCAACGGTGGGGAACTGCTCCTCTCACTAATCCCAATGATCGGACACTATTCCTCTCACTGATACCAATGATGGGGCACTATTCCTCCCACTGATACCAATGATGGGGAACTGTTTCTCCCACTAATACCAATGATCAAAACTCTATTCCTCCCACTGATACCAATGATAAGGAACTAGTTCTCCCCCTTAGTACCAATGATGGGTCACTATTTCTCCTACTGACCACAGGCTATTTGTAATACTTTTACTCCCACTGAGCACCAAATGGGAATGGACTACAGTGGGGATACAACACTGAAATGTCAGAACTTTGTCTTATCAAGAGATTAGAGATATGTCTAGAGGTACAGGTAGGTAAAGGTAGGAAACACTTCATTAAAGGCTATAGTGTTTGCCTTTTTCTCAAGCGTCTTGAGAGACTTGAGGAAGGGGCTGAGCAGCTTTGAAACACGTAGCCAAGCCACTCTGATGCCCTTTGGTTTCCAACGTCACGCTGGACTGTCTTCAGATCTGCTTACCAAGCTTTGAGTCTACCTGGGTTGGCAGAGCTGCTTAGGACTCCTGCTACACTGCGCACCATCCTACAGATAACAGCTTTAGACCACATGACAGGCCCATATGTTTTCACTACATGTGAGTTGCCATTTTTTTTTCTACCAAGAAATATTTGTTTTGCTGCACTATGGTGTTTTTTTCTCATTATAAGATTCCAGCCATGGCTTTTCTGACTCCCACAGTACTATGGTACGCCTTTTTCCGATAGAGAATCCTGTCATTTAAATAAATACTTTTTGGTGATCTGCATACCTTTTCTAGAAGAGGATCGTGTCCAGGTTTATACTTCTTGTCATGTTCTATATGTAGGACAGCATCATGGACAGTAAGGAAGAAGATATCATAACTGATTGCAGCCTCAAAGAAGGAGCACATTTCCAGTTTTTGGAGTACAGAATCTGTAAAACGTGAAGATGTAAGCACACCTTAACCCATAGCAAACCAGTCCAGTATCAGCTTTGATTTGTTTAGCAGGTAAAATAAAGAAAGTTTTTTTGTTTTTTGTTTTTTACTGCCTTCTGTGTGTTAATGCACTTTGACATCCCTCTTTGATTAACTAATTAGAGCGGTATTTATACGTACCTTCACAAGCTGCAATGTAAACATCTACATCAATTCTCTTGAATTCTTTAAAGATCTGGAAAATAAATCACACATAAGATACATTCTTTTTTTGTTCCAGGCAAGATATTGCAACATAAGTATATATAGGAAACTAGTAAGGAATATGTAGTGGTGGGATTTTAATTCACAGGTCCTTTTCATGAGAGGTCTACACCAGGGCCGTTTTTTTCCACTGGGCACGCTGGGCACTTGTCTGGAGGGCCCCATCCAGGGCCGATCCTCAAGGTTGCAATCTGCTGCTTAAGTTGACTGACTGCACTGGTTGCTCACTAGCTAGAATCGCCGACTAGCTAGCAACCAGTGACGTCAGTCAGAGGCCGCGGCCGCCCCAGCATTCATAGCACGCCGCTGCCTCCCCAGCTGCTATTGAACAAGCTCCGCCCACCTCTGCCATGTTTTTCATACAGCGTGGAGAGGGAGCGGAGCGGAAAGATAGCCCTTGATAGCTGGCACTGCCTTGCTGCTGTGAGTGACACACTGTACTGCACCAGGCCGGCGGCCTCAAGTAAGTCTAACACTGTCTACTTAAGTAAGTTCAAGTTGTGCATCAAACACAGCCACTGTCTGTGCCCCTCAAAAGTTGCCACTGTGCCCATCAAACACAGCCACTGTGCCCATGAAAGCTGCCACTGTGCCCATCAAACACAGCCACTGGGCCCATCAAAGCTGCCACTGTGCCCCATCAAAGCTGCCACTGTGCCCATCAAACACAGCCACTGTGCCCATCAAAGCTGCTACTGTGCCCCATCAAAGCTGCCACTGTGCCCATCAAACGCAGCCACTGTGCCCATCAAACGCAGCCACTGTGCCCATCAAAGCTGCCGCTGTGCCCATCTAAGCTGCCACCGTGCCCATCAAAAGCAGCCACTGTTCCCATCAAAAGCTGCCACTGTGCCATCAAACACAGCCACTGTGCCCATCAAAGCTGCCGCTGTGCCCATCAAATCTGCCACTGTGCCCATTAAACGCAGCCACTGTGCCCATTAAACGCAGCCACTGTGCCCATCAAAAGCTGCCACTGTGCCCATCAAACACAGCCACTGTGCCCATCAAAGCTGCCACTGTGCCCATCAAAAGCTGCCACTGTGCCCATTAAATGCTGCCACTGTGCCCATCAAACGCTGCCACTGTGCCCAAACTCGTGTTAATGTTTAAACACTGATTTTGTTGGAAGTACAAGATGGGCCAGGTCTCTTAAGATGGGCCAGGTCTACATACCCCTAACTCTATTTGTCACGTCCTACCACATCTGCTCACGAAGTTCTTAGCCATTGACCTTTGGCTTGTGCAGATGCTATTCAGTTTACTGAATTAAAATAGACCTGAACCTGAAAAAGTGAAGATTTGTTATGTTATAGGGGACATCTATAAATGTCTATTGTGATTAATTTTACCCTGGAAAAAAAAAAGAACAGTTTTGTTTTGACTTCCTCCTGAAAAATAGCTGTGCACCTACGGTGCCTTGACCCTTGTAGCATTATATTTGCACTGAGGCATCTAAGTCCTCCATAGATGGATCAACTCTTGGACAAATTAGCAGGGAGCAGCCGAGATTTGATCCATCTATTAGCAGGTTGGTTGTACCCAAGTCAATACAAGCAGCCTGTCGGCTATAGCCACTAGCAGTAACCATTGTGTTCTGCTGGCTGGGAAAGCTCCCTACCAGCAGAGCCCAATAGCTCTGTGGGAGTCAACACTGACTGTGTTGATGAGAAATCTAGCAGTTTTCTTTCCTTCCACCGAACATCCTGAAAACATCACAGCACCCTCAGTACTTCTCTCAAGACCCATCTGCTTTGATGCAAGCATTGAGAGGGCTCTTTGGAGGTGTTGAGCAAATATCAAAATGCTTTCATGGGCTGGTGTCCGCCTAGAAGAGTGGACTTTCCTAGGCTGGCTATATTTGCACACAGAGCTCCCTAGATAATGTCTGTATGTGATGCTGAGCCTCCATGATGGAAAGAACTAAAATCCAATCCAATATAAGAGGCAGACCAGGGACATTTGTGCTGGGAGGGCAAATTAGGGGGTAGATTTGTGCTAGGATGGGGGATTCGGGGGGATTTGTTGCTGGGGGGAGGATTTATGCTCATGGGGAATTTTTTTTGGGGGGGGGGATTTGAGCTAGGAGGGGGGATCTGTGCTGGGGGGAGGATTTATGCTCATGGGGAATTTTGGGGGGGGGGGGGGGATTTGAGCTAGGAGGGGGGATCTGTGCTGGGGGGAGGATTTATGCTCATGGGGAATTTTGGGGGAGGGGGGAGGATTTGAGCTAGGAGGGGGGATCTGTGCTGGGGGGAGGATTTGTGCTCGGACAGGAACTTTGAGGGGTAGAAGTTTTGTGCTAGGATGGGTGATTTTGGGGATGGGATTTGTGCTAGGAGGAGAGATTTGGGGAAAGAGAGGATTTGAGCTGGGAGGGGGGATGGGGGTCAAAGCTTTGTGCTGGGAAGGGGGATTTCAGCAGGGGGGAATTGTACTGAGAGGAAGGGAAATTTTTGTTTGGGGCAAATTTTGTCTTCCAAAGGGATTATATGCTTTGGGGCAGGGGTGGCCCGTCCATTAGTGGCGCCTGGGCACCGCCCCCCCTGTCCTCGCCACCCCCTATATGCAGCGGATAGATGTATGCATAGCATGAATCTATCCACTGCCGCCCCCTATTCATGTGTCTGGCCCCTTTCGGGACACCGGGAATTAGAGCAGCCAGGGTTTCTTTTTTAAGCACCTGATTAGAGCCAAAGGCTCTAATAGGCTTCAAAATAGGGTGGACTCGGTACGCAGAGTTTTGCGTCTGGAGTCCACCCAGGTGTGTTGCAACAGCGAATAAAAATTTACTGTTGCAACACTGATCCTCCTCCCGGCCAATCGGGAAGCAGGTATGAAACCTGTTTCCTGATTGGCCAAAACGTCAGGCAACCTTATTGGACACCTAGCGTCGGGAGGAGGAGAGAGTAGACTCAGCGGAAGCTGCTCCAGGAGAGGGAGTAGCTTTCCCCAAGCCCGCTACGGTTTAATTGCTGCCCCTCCCCCAATAAAAAAAACTCCAACCAGCCGCCACTGCTTTGGGGGGTTAGCATGCAGATTTGTGCTGACACATTATGCTCATACATTTTGGGGGCGGGGGTGCAGTTTGACATCTTCGCCCTGGGTGCGAGATGACCCTGTTCTGGCACTGAATAACACCAATTATCCAACATTAAAGATGAATGTGCCATAAGATTTCCAGATAGATAGGATATTTACCAGCTTTAGGACTTTGACGGCCACCACATCCAGGAATGTTATTTGGCTGAAGTCAAATATGATGCTGTGAATGGACACCTTGGGCACGGAGACTTTGACAGGTAGGTCAGCGTTCCAATCTACTTGGATCTCTAGTTCCTTTGTTTCAATTCCATCGTCCATCTCATGGTCAGGGTCTTCTGGATCTTCGGCTGAATCATAGCCAAGGTTGTCAATGCCGACTGGACTGATGACTCCGTTCTGAAGAGATATGTGACATGATAATTAATACCAATTAACAGGCCAGCTATATTGAGAAGTCAACGGACTGCTAATATACAGTAAGTGGAGAAAGTAGCCTTTAACATAAAAAGCCCCTCTCACCGTCCTTATGGTCAGTGAAGCCACTCCTCATACAAACCTAAGAACATTTTTGGCAAGTACTACCAGCTGACCTTGCCCAAAAACAGCCTTTCTTTTATAAACCAATAATCCCATCAGCCTCCAGTGCAACTGGGATAAATAAAGGCAGATGTGTTTAAAGTCCAGCCCGTGTGGCAACCATGGATCCTTCCATAGATACAGTGGAAGAGTTAGCATAACCCCTATGCACAGGATGTGTGTTATTCTCAGGAACAGCCAAGGAAAATAAAAAAATAAAGGCCTGAAAAATAAAAACTCATGTATTCACCACATCTAAGGACTTCCAATCTGCAATATATTACATTTTTGGTTCTGAGTCTAGATGCACTCTAAATAGCCAACAGCAAGATGTAAGCAGGCAAAATCATCAGTCGTCAAGCTGAAGTAGTATTTAAAGTGGAAGATATATATTTATAGTAGAGGAGAGTTTGTATGTCTCTTCTGCAATACAATCTTACCCCCACCTGCAAGCATTTTTTTTAAGAACTGCACATTGACAGTTGTACATGTGCAATTCAGTGCAGTAAGTACTGGTAGCAAAGATTAACTAACTCCCATGTACGGGAGCTATGTATCCCGGCCCAGCCTCCTAAATCGTGGAAGAGTACGGGGAGAAGATGGAAGCACCAGTGATGGAACAATGAAGGTGACTTCAAATGTCGTAGCACTGGAGGGCAGGGCTGGCCCAAGACATTGTGCTGCCTGGGTCCAAAAATAAAATGCTGCCCCCCACCCCTCCCAAAAAAGAAATCACGCCCACCTAAAGGCCCTCACATCCATTATTTTATATCATGATAATTAAAAAACAAAAATTGAATTAATCATTAAGATTTACATGCAACAGCACCTTGTCTATATGTAAAATTATATGACATACCATTATGTTCAATTGCAAGGGGTGGGCTAGGGTAGTATATAGACAGGCAAGGGTAGTATCTGGACAGGCTAGGGTAGTATATGGACAGGCTAGGGTAGTATATGGACAGGCTAGGATAGTATATAGACAGGCTAGGATAGTATATAGACAGTCAAGGGTAGTATCTGGACAGGCTAGGGTAGTATATGGATAGGCTAGGATAGTATATAGACAGGCTAGGATAGTATATAGACAGGCTAGGATAGTATATAGACAGTCAAGAGTAGTATCTGGACAGGCTAGGGTAGTATATGGATAGGCTAGGATAGTATATAGACAGGCTAGGGTAGTATAGGGGCAGGCTACAGTAGTATAGGGGAAGGTGGAGTGGCCCAGTGGGCAGTTGTCATTATCATGACACACAAAACTGCTGGAAAAAACATCTTGGTCATCAATTTTCTGGGTAAATAGAAGAGAAGGGGAGGCGGCTGTGGTTTAATTTGCTGCCCCTCTCAAAAGTGCTGCCTGGGTCCAATGGACCCACTGGGACCCATGATAGGACTGGCCCTGCTGGAGGGGAGAACTTTACAAGGCCTCACCTCTAGGTAGGGGCAGGTTTAAAATTGGGCTCAGAAGCCATGTGTCTATGGGTGCCTTTCCCTTAATTACTGACCATGTTTTTTTTTTTTTCATTATCAGTAGGAATAGCAATCTCATTTACATTTACACCTTGTTATACAATTGTAGTGTAAGCCAGTTAAGAACAGGAAACATAAGAAAATGCCCTGCGTAAGAGAGGAATGTTGTTAAGGGAGCCAACCCCTGTGTGATTACAGGCTCCAGTGAAATCCAGCCATGCCACAACAGTTTTTTTAATTTATTTCATAAAACAGAGAAGGCACTTCTAAGTGCAGTATGACAAGGATTTTAATATAAAAAGCGGTTAAAAACACTAATGCCCCGTACACACGGTCGGATTTTCCGACGGAAAATGTGTGATAGGACCTTGTTGTCGGAAATTCCGACCGTGTGTAGGCTCCATCACACATTTTCCATCGGATTTTCCGACACACAAAGTTTGAGAGCAGGCTATAAAATTTTCCGACAACAAAATCCGTTGTCGGAATTTCCGATCGTGTGTACACAAATCTGACGCACAAAGTGCCACGCATGCTCAGAATAAATAAAGAGATGAAAGCTATTGGCCACTGCCCCGTTTATATCCCCGACGTACGTGTTTTACGTCACCGCGTTCAGAATGATCGGATTTTCTGACAACTTTGTGTGACCGTGTGTATGCAAGACAAGTTTGAGCCAACATCCGTCTGAAAAAATCCTAGAATTTTGTTGTTGGAATGTCCGCTCAATGTCCAACCGTGTGTACGGGGCATTAACAAGATGCATGAAATAAACAAGCCCATCAATCCCAAAAGCAAACATCTGGCAGGTCTCCTGTCACAGTCCCGAGGCAAGTCTCACAGCCCACCAGCGGTGTGGAGCTGTGATTTTTGTTAATTGCTAGGCGCCCCGTCCCGGAGACAGGAGACGAATGTCTGCTTTCGGGATCGATGAGTTTGTTTATTTTATGCATCTTGTAAGTGTTTTTAACCGCTTTTTACATTAAAATCCTTGTCATACTGCACCTAGAGGCACCTTCTCTGTTTTATGAAAAAAAAAAAAAAACACCCTATAAATATCTATTTACTATTCTTTTTAGTTTAGATACAGCAGGGAATAGTTGAAACCTTTATCAGGTCATTATGTTGTTGTTATTATTAATATTACTGTTTTTATTATTTTTTTTAATTTTTATTTTGTTTTTATTAATATTTTTATTAATATTATTGTAGTGGTGCCGCCATGGGGTCACTGCGTGTTCTAACATCCACACATATCACCCTGCGAGTCAGACATCCATTTTGGCACACTTTCCCAGACAATTTACTGTCTCTTGCTTGTTTTTGTTGTTTTTATTAGGGGATTAAACTTGGATGGGGCAAAGGGACATGGGATGCCCATATGATGAATACTTCTTAAAGAAATCAAAATTGGTTGAGTCTAGATTTGACAGTCTCTTCCTCTGCACATGCCCTCCAGCACACTACTTGAGATCACTTGCTTCACTTCACTGTCCAAATCTAGGTTCCTGTCACCGTTAGCACATGGCTAGGCCTCGCTCTGAATAAGTCCTAATGTTTTTCTAGTAGCCCTTTACAGGCAAGGGTCTGCAGCCCCCTTTGTGGTAGCAACTGTTTTAGTTGAGAAGAATAAATGTGCTAACTGACACTTGGGGGACTCCTGCTCCCAGCACGTCCGATGCAAATCCTGCCAGCCCTCGTGGCTGCAACGCTTGACTCCAAAACAACCACACAGTCTCTCCCTTGAGCTCCACATCCAAATCCTGGCATGTCTCTCCCAGAGCTTCACACTGTGCTTCTCACTCACCGACCCTGACATGGATCCCTCCTGAATGACTTGCCTGGCAGTGCTCCCAACTGTCCTCTTCCTGCTTCCTGTTTCAGGACACCTCTCAATGACTGTGTAGAGAGAGGCTCCCTCCCAGCTCCCGAGCTCCAGGCCTGAGTTCACCCACCTCCAGAAAGGGGGTTCCCTCTGACCACGACAGTCTAACACTCCATCATTCAGTTCTTCCACCCGACAACTCCTACCACAACAGGCTGACCATTATTTTATATAGGAGGCCTGCCCCCTTCCAATCCTAGTTGGGGATTGGTCAGGGCTCCCACATACACTCCATGTCACTCCAGCTCTCTGCCCTGCCTCTTTTCCAGAATCTTCTGAAAACCAGAGGAGGCGCCCAAGAGCTGAAGCACATGTCAGTCACCTGCTGCTACACTAAACAACTCCCCTGCCCCCAGATCAAAAACAAACAGGCCCACTGCTCTAGCACCTACCTACCTAAGGTAGAGGGTGCTACATTATTATTTATTTATTTATTTATTTGCTGCCTGTGTCCTATTGGGGAGATTTAACTTTACTTCCTCTCCTGGAGACACAACAGGAAATAAGAGGAGATTGCTTCTATGTGAATGAAATTCTCTTTTTAGAAAGCTGTCACAGGAACAGGTGTCCCTGTTGGTGGACTATCCTTCACCTCTTGCTGTGTTGAACTCCAACATTTTTGGATTTCCCTCACTTTCTGTCCCAGTGACAGTGGCCACCAGAACAAATATGTTTTTATTGCTGTGTCCCTACTTTGGAAAATCACCCCCCCTAACAAAGGATCTTAATAAATTTAACATTTTTTTTGTCTAACCCCTTTCTGCCCAGCCCTGGCATACCATTAACTGGGCTATTACTCTGCCAGGATCGGGATTTGAACCCACAACCTCTGCAGTGTCCAGCAGTTGCTCTTCTGACTGAGACACCTAAGATGCTGGACAGCTCCCTTTCTGATCCTTTGGACTTTTTTCCATTGTCTCATGTTTCTGGTGAACCTTGAACTCTTTGCTCCTCCCATGACCTCTCCGATTTAAGCCAGGTATCTGCACTACATTTGCTAGATTATTGTGCTCTCTCCAGTCGATATCTTGCTCTTTTGCCTACCTGCAGCTGTCATTATATGCATTACCACTAGTTACTGACCTTTGGCTTGTTCCTTGACTATGTTTCCACCTGATCCCAACCTGCAACTTCTTGTTACTGACCTTTGGCTTGCTTACTGACTACGCTTCTGCCTGAACCGTACCTGTTATATCTGTTACTAGACTTAGGCTTGCTCCCTCATGGTGGGGCGATCATGAAGACCACAACTTGTTACTAACACGTAGCAAAACCCATCTCCACCATCAGGAACTCTGAGGAAGACTAGTTAGTGCTTAGAAACCAAATCTTGGATGAGCCCGCTTCATCAGGGTGACCTGCTTGTTTACTTATCCTTTTGGTTGGTGAGTGCCTCTCTGCTGCTATAGCTACTGATTTCCGAGCCTCACCGTGAGATACACCCTGGGAAGGGGGGGAGTAGGAAGGTCTGCCCTATAACCTTACCACTGTGATTGGTTATCACAGTCATCGCATGATCGGGAGCTTCAGATCATTAGTAGGGACTGGGAGTGGTTATTCACAGTTTGGTCACTGTTTTTTAGAGAGCGCAGTGAGTGCGCTCCTAGCACAGAAACATCTGTTGCCCGTGAATATTTGTTATGTGGATGGCACCAGGTTAGCAAATCAATTTTCCTAAGTCATCATACTAACATAAGAATTATTCTTAACTGAGCCAAGTCGTACACTATTGTTGTCAAGTAGCTAGTCCAAGCCTTCCGTCAAGGTTACAGGATTGATCCAGGATTGGGTCAATCGCAACATTTGTAACAAACTTCAGACATCATTCAGAATGTAGGAAGGAGCGTAGCTCCGCAAACGCGTCGCCTGTTTATCCCTGCACGAACCCGGAAGTGACCCCTTTCTCCTGATTACGAGCAGTGCGCTCCCCGCAGCAGGAAACATTGACCATCCAGCAGTGAAGCCTGTTCTGCCAGAGACACCGCCACTGAAAGATGCGATTGGACACTACCCCCGGGATATCTATCATCTTAATATTGCTATCTACACGCCTGTATACGTGTACTTTTGTGAGTACCCATTTTAAAGATATATTAAATCTGTTTTTAAATACTGCACTTAGAGTGGTGCCCTTGTTGTTCTTTTTCTTCAGTACCCAGAGGATTGCTTCTTCCCATCTACAGGGCTGCCTTCTACAGTTGCCAGCATATGTCATGGACTATAATTTAGTGATCTCAGTCTTTGGCAGTTAACTGCCCGTTTGCTGTATATTACTCATTATATTATTCCTGTTTTTAGACCCTAGCTTTGGTTTTATGTCAACATTTGTATACTAATTTTTTCTCTCTTCATTGAGAGCAACAGGGTTGGGGGGCTACAATTGTTTCCAATTGTGTTGGACCCAGCGCTCACACTTTTATGTTGTATCATTCAGAATGTAAGCTCACCTTGGTAGTTGTAAGTTCTCCTTTTTTGATAAGTTTATGAATCTTGCTAAGGGCTTTGGTCCTTTTTGTGTAAACTCGGACACAGTCAAATCCAACCTGCCAAATTCAAACATAAGTAATGAATACCAGTGGATCTTCTATATTGAATATACAGTAAATCTTGAAAACTTTCCTTTTAAGCCAGTAGGTGGAGCTCTAGTCTCCCATTCAAGCCCACTGTTTATGGAGGTCAGTAGCTCCAGCAGCAATTTACACACATACAGTAAGGGACTTAGTAACTCATTTTTAACGACTTATGCCTTATCAGATGGTCCAGTCCAAATTTTCAATCAAAACATTAGCTTGAAAGCAGGCAGTATATTCCACGCTGTCTATATAGCTAACCCCAAATGCTCTGGGAGTTCCATAACCACTTTCCGCCCATATGACATCATATGATGTCCTTGGGTTGAAGTGGTTATAAAAATTTTTAGCCGGTGATGCCATGTAAGGCAAAAGTGACTATAGTGGCTGAACAGCCACACGATCCCTTCTGCGGGCGGCAGAAAGGGGTCCCCCCACCTCCCACTGCCGACGCTTTCCTGGGCTCTGCAACCAGCAGCAACGGCGGCACTACAGAGAGAGAGAGAGGAACTGACCTTGTTCCTCCCTCTCTGTGACCCCGGAAACCAGAAGGGACGATTATTTAAATTTGAATGAATTTTAAAGCATGACATGTTAGGTATCTACTTACTCGGATGGACATCATATTTTATATTTAACAAAGAAAATGGGTATTATATAGTGTTTGTATGCAAAAAAATTTCTTAAAGTGTATTTTTTCCCCCCAAAAATTGCGTTTGAAAAACCACTGCACAAAAATGGTGACATAAAAAAGTTTAATACCTACCATTTTATTCTCTAGAGTCTCTGCTAAAAAAAAATATAATGTTTGGGGGTTGTAAGTAATTTTCTAGCAAAAAAATACAGATATTTATATGTAGGAGAGAAATGTCAGAATTGGCCTGGGTGGGAACTGATTAATGAACATGTAAACCCCAATCACTAAAATGTCATAGAAGCTTTAACTTCGTATTTCTAAATGTATTCTTCATAGAAAAATGTACGATTGTTTAACTCACAATTCGTCTAATGCCACTTCTCAACCCTTCGATGTTACCATAAAAGATACCGCTGGAGAACCGGATGATTTTCACCCCTTCTGGCTCTACAAGCTGGAAAAGAAGTTATGGAGTTAAATTGTAGTGTTTCCTATGTCTTCTTCGATTGAGACCATGAAACACATGTTGGAGTGTACATACGTTTTGGTACAGCTTTACATTTTTGTAGAGTTCGGTATCAGGAATGTTTGCTAGAGCACTGCAGGAAGGGCTAAAAAAAAAGAATGATAAAAAATTACATAACTTAAAGCTAAACCCCAGGAAGGTGCAAAATACATAAAATAATGAACAAATTCATTAATTTAATAAAAAAAATAATTTATCAAGTTTTTATTTGTTAAATACAAGCAGTGTAAGTATCTAAATTTGACCCGGTCTCAGCCTTTTCCTTTCCCTATACAGCAGAACTCAGACTCATGAGGGAGAAGCAGCACAAGGAGCCAATCAATTGTGCTGCAGTGCAAAAAGCATGCCGATAGGAGAAGAGAGCAGAGTGACAGAGACATGAGCTTTATCAGTCTGCTGCTTTTCCTTTCACTGTCCAGTCGAGTGGCAGCCTGTGCATTGTGGGCGCATGGGCACCCCCCCCAACACCGCCTCCGTCCTCCCTATCCATGTGCCCGGCCCCTGGCCAGAGGCTCTTATAGGCTTCAAAATAGGGTGGGCTTGGGGAGCAGAGCTTTGCTTCCGGAGCTCACCCAGTTGTGTTGCAACAGTAAAACTAAAACAACTGAGATGACTAAAATACGACTAAAACTAAAATGCCATTTTAGTCGAAAGACTAAGACTAAAACTAAATTGAAAGTTGACTTCAGAATTAACACTGGTCTGTAGTGCATGTTCATACCTCAATACCATAATAAATAACATACGAGATTTTTCACTCCAGCAGTATATAATGAGTTTGGAAATTGTAGAGAAATGTTAACTAATACATTACAATTTAATTACACCCATTAGATTTTAGACGACTAAAATGAGTTTTAGTTGTCTAAAATGTACTGGAGATTTAGTCGACTAAATACGACTAAAACTAAAATAATTGCAGAAGACTAAAATTGGACTAAAACTAAAATGCCATTTTAGTCCTAAGACTAATGCCCCATACACACGATCGGAAATGCCGCCAACAAAACTCTGATGAGAGCTTTTGGTTGGAAATTGTGACCGTGTGTATGCTCCATTGGACTTTTGCTGACGGAATTCCCACCAGCAAAAAATTGAGAACCGGGTTTCTATTTTTCGGTTGGAAAAAGTTCCTATCTGAAAATTGTAGTGACAGGGGAATCCCTCCTGCCCAGCAATTGTATTCTCCCGACAAACGGTGATTATCACTAGCGGTTATTGCGACCGCTAACGATAATCATAAGAGTATCCAGCAGGCTGGTTGTACCCAAGTCAATCGATCAACTTGGTACATTCAGCCTGCCCGTTAATGGCTCACATCTCAGCCAGTTCCTGATGACCTGGCCGAGATTTAAACTGTCTATGGCTGGTCTTAGCACTTAGGTAGCCCATACATTGATCACTTTTTTCATTCAACTATTAGGTTGAATGAAAAAAAACAAAAACAAATGATCCAATTCCCCCATCTACACATTCCAGGTGGATGGAGGAATACTACCACTGTGGACCAGCGGCAGAACAACCAGGGTTGCTGTCCTGTCTCAGCTATTGACAGCGCTAGTCTCTGTCTCTGTAAAGCGTTGCAGGACCACGCAATTGTCATTTAAATTGTGAGAGCGCTGAAAGCTGAAAATTGGCCTGGCCAGGAAGGGGGTGCCCTGTAGGCAAGTGGTTAAGGCAATGTTCATAAAAATAAAGTCCATATACAGTGGGGACGGAAAGTATTCAAACCCGCTTAAATTTTTTACTCTTTGTTATATTGCAGCCATTTGCTAAAATCATTTAAGTTCATTTTTTTCTTCATTAATGTATACACAGCACCCCATATTGACAGAAAAACACAGAATTGATGACATTTTTGCAGATTTATTAAAAAAGAAAAACTGAAATATCACATGGTCCTAAGTATTCAGACCCTTTGCTGTGACACTCATATATTTAACTCAGGTGCTGTCCATTTCTTCTGATCATCCTTGAGATGGTTCTACACCTTCATTTGAGTCCAGTTGTGTTTGATTATACTGATTAGACTTGATTAGGAAAGCCACACACCTGTCTATATAAGACCTTACATCTCACAGTGCATGTCAGAGCAAATGAGAATCAAGAGGTCAAAGGAACTGCCTGAAGAGCTCAGAGACAGAATTGTGGCAAGGCACAGATCTGGCCAAGGTTACAAAAAAAATTTCTGCTGCACTCAAGGTTCCTAAGAGCACAGTGTCCTCCATAATCCTTAAATGGAAGACGCTTGGGACGACCAGAACCTTTTACTAGAGCTGGCTGTCTGGCCAAACTGAGCTATCGGGCGAGAAGAGCCTTGGTGAGAGAGGTAAAGAAGAACCCAAAGATCACTGTGGCTGAGGTCCAGAGATGCAGTCGGGAGATGGGAGAAAGTTGTAGAAAGTCAACCATCACTGCAGCTCTCCACCAGTTGGGGCTTTATGGCAGAGTGGCCCGACGGAAGCCTCTCCTCAGTGCAAGACACATGAAAGCCCGCATGGAGTTTGCTAAAAAAACACCTGAAGGACTCCAAGATGGTGAGAAATAAGATTCTCTGGTCTGATGAGATCAAGATAGAACTTTTTGGCCTTAATTCTAAGCGGTATGTGTGGAGAAAACCAGGCACTGCTCATCACATGTCCAATACAGTCCCAACAGTGAAGCATGGTGGTGGCAGCATCATGCTGTGGGGGTGTTTTTCAGCTGCAGGGACAGTACGACTGGTTGCAATCGAGGAAAAGATGAATGCAGTCAAGTACAGGGATATCCTGGACGAAATCCTTCTCCAGAGTGCTTAGGACCTCAGACTGGGCCGAAGGTTTACCTTCCAACAAGACAATGACCCTAAGCACACAGCTAAAATAACGAAGGAGTGGCTTTACAACAACTCCATGACTGTTCTTGAATGGCCCAGCCAGAGCCCTGACTTAAAACCAATTGAGCATCTCCGGAGAGACCTAAAAATAGCTGTCCACCAACGTTTATCATCCAACCTGACAGAACTGGAGAGGATCTGCAAGGAGGAATGGCAGAGGATCCCCAAATCCAGGTGTGAAAAACTTGTTGCATCTTTCCCAAAAAGACTCATGGCTGTATTAGATCAAAAGGGGACTTCTACTAAATACTGAGCAAAGGGTCTGAATACTTAGGACCATGTGATATTTCAGTTTTTCTTTTTTAATAAATCTGCAAAAATGTCAACAATTCTGTGTTTTTCTGTCAATATGGGGTGCTGTGTGTACATTAATGAGGAAAAAAATAAACTTAAATGATTTTAGCAAATGGCTGCAATATAACAAAGAGTGAAAAATGTAAGGGGGTCTGAATACTTTTCGTCCCCACTGTACAGTGCCTTGAAAAAGTATTCATATCCCTTGAAATTTTCCACATTTAGTCATGTTACAACCAAAAATGTAAATGTATTTTATTGGGATTTTATTTGATAGACCCACACAAAGGGACACATAATTGTGAAGTGGAAGGAAAATTATAAATGTTTTTCCAAATCCTTTACAAATAAATATGTGAAAAGTGTGGCGAGCATTTGTATTCAGCCCCCCTGAGTCAATACTTTGTAGAACCACCTTTCGCTGGAATTACAGCTACAAGTCTTTTTGGGGATGTCTCTACCAGCTTTGCACATCTAGAGAGTGAATTTTTTGCCCATTCTTGTTTGCAAAATAGCTCAAGCTCTGTCAGATTAGATGGAGAGCGTCTGTGAACAGCAATTTTCAAGTCTTGCCACAGATTCTCAATTGGGTTTAGGTCTGGACTTTGGCTGGGCCATTCTAACACATGAATATGCTTTGATCTAAACCATTCCATTGTAGCTCTGGCTGGATGGTTGTCCTGCTGGGAGGTGAACCTCCGCCCCAGTCACAGTTCTTTTGCAGCTTTTAACAGGTTTTCTTCTAAGATTGCCCTGTATGTGGCTTCATCCATCTTCCCATCAACTCTGACCAGCTTCCCTGTCCCTACTGAAGGAAAGCATCCCCACAACATGATGCTGACACCACCATGTTTCATGGTGGGGATGGTTCAGGGTGATGTGCAGTGTTAGTTTTCTGCCACACGTAGCGTTTTGCTTTTAGGCCAAAAAGTTCAATTTTGGTCTCATCTGACCAGAGCACCTTCTTCCACACGTTTGCTGTGTCCCCCACATGGTTTCTCGCAAACGGCAAATGGGACTTCTTATGACTTTCTTTCAACAATGGCTTTTTTCTTGCCACTCTTCCATAAAGGCCAGATTTGTGGAGCGCATGACCAATAGTTGTCCTGTGGACAGATTCTCCCACCTGAGCTGTGGATCTCTGCAGCTCCTCCAGAGTTACCATGGGCCTCTTGGTTGCTTCTCTGATTAACCAGTTGAGGTCCAGGCCATAGCTGCATGACGGCCACAGGGTGGACCTCAATTTCCGGGAGGCCGTCATGGGACGTCCTCCCCTGTGCACGCGCACCGCGCGCACCCTGCAGGGCGCGCAGTGCGGGAGCTGTGATCACCGAGTCACGGAGACTCGGATGATCACAGATCCGAGTAAGGGGCCGATCCCGGCCCCTTACCATGTGATCAGCTGTCAGCCAATGACAGCTGATCACATGATGTAAACAAAAGCTCGGTAATCTGTTTCGTTTTCTCCTCGCGCTGACAGCGTGAGGAGAAAAAAAAGCCGATCACCGGCTTATGTTAATGGAACATCGGTCCCGAAGAGGAAGGAGGCACATATGCCTCATCTGAGCCTACCAGTGCCATTTGTCATTGCCACCTGCCAGTGCCCAGCAGTGCCACCTATGAATGCCCACAAGCGCCACTTATGAATGCCCACCAGTGGTGCCAATCAGTGCCACCTAGCAGTGCTGCCATCAGTGTAAGCAATCTGTGCCCATTATTGTCACCCATCAGTGCCCATCACTGCCACCCATCAGTGCCCATCACTGCTACCTATCTGTGCCCATCAGTGCCTCCTCATCAGCGTACATCAATGAAGGAGAAAAATTACCTGTTTGCAAAATTTTATAACAAAATATAAAAAATATATATAAAAATATATACATTTTTTCTTTAAAAAATAAAAACCGCAGAAGTGATCAAATACCACCAAAAGAAAGCTCCATTTGTGGGGAAAAAATGATAAAAATTTAATTTGAGTACAGTGTTGTATTACCGCGCAATTGTCATTCAAAGTGCGACAGCGCTAAAAGCTGAAAATTGGTCTGGACAGGAGGGGGGTTTAGGTGCCCAGTAAGCAAGTGGTTAATGCTCCTTGCCTGGTCTGTCAGTTTATGTGGATGGCCATGTCTTTGTATGTTTTCAGCTGTGCCATGAGCTTTTCCATTTTTCAGATGATGGCTTGAACAGTGCTTTGTGAGATGCTCAAAGATTGGGATACCTTTTTATAACCTAACCCTGTTTTAAACTTCTCCACAACTGTATCCCTGACCTGTCTGGTGTGTTCCTTGGCCTTAATGATGCTGTTTGTTCACTAAGGTTCTCAAACAAACCTCTGAGGGTTTCATGGAACGGCTGTATTTATACTGAGATTAAATTACACACAGGTGGCCTCTATTTACTAAATAGGTGACTTCGGAAGGCGACTGGCTCCACTAGATTTTAATTACGGATTTAAGAGTAAAGGGGGCTGAATACAAATGCACGCCACACTTTTTAGATATTTATTTGTAAAAAAATTTGAAAACCATTTATATTTTTCCTTCCACTTCACAATTATGTGCCACTTTGTGTTGGTCTATCACATAAAATCCCAATAAAATCCATTTACGATTTTTGGTTGTAACATGACAAAATGTGGAAAATTTCAAGGGTATGAATACTTTTTCAAGGCACTGTAATATAATAGATCCAACAAAGGGAATACACCTGTACAGTGTCTCGCCTTCAAGTGAATTCTGGAGTTTTCCTGCCAATACTCATTACTCATAGCATTACTCTAGGTATTCAACCAGTGGCATCCTTCTGATGGCACTCAATGGAAATGATTAGAGGGTGGATACAGAGCAGCTGCCTATCCACCCTCCATACACCTCCATTGAGTGCCATCAGAAGGATGCCACCTTAAGTAGTGTTTTTGTTACACAATCTTCATGTGATTGTGTCTCATAATTTTTTTTACATTGCCTTTTATTAATACTACACGGAGAGTGTATTATGCTGTTTAATGCTTCTTGGACCTGATGAAGGATCCTTGTGGGATCCGAAACTTTTGTACTGATTATCCTTTATTTTCAATCTTCATAATGCTTTAACATCATGTAGTTTGATGCTTCTTGTACCTGATGAAGGATCATTGTGGGGTCCGAAACTGTTGTACTGATTATCTTTTATTTTCAATCTTCATAATGCTTTAATCAGTACAACAGTTTCGGACCCCACAAGGATCCTTCATCAGGTAAAAGAAGCATCAAACTGCATAATACAAAAATGTGTTTAAATCATATCTTATGAAATATGATTTAAACACATGTTTGTATTATGCTCTTTAATGCTTCTTGTACCTGATGAAGAATCCTTCTGGGGTCCGAAACTGTTGTACTGATTAAAGCATTATGAAGATTGAAAATAAAGGATAAAGTGCTGCAGATGAGACTTTGTTTTCATGATATTAATGAAAATAGAGTGTACTTACAACTGCACTCGGAGAACGACGGTGAGCAATCCAAACACCAATCCAGCCAATAACCCCAAATCCAAACCCAGGATGATGGCTGCGATACAGGTGAACACCCAGATCAGCTGAAATAGAACACAAGATATTCTGTATGTCAGGGGTAATAATTTTAAATTCATAGAGGTCCAATCAGTAAATATTTCTTCCAGTAGGGGTGCTATTGCTTAGGCCCCCTTCAACTCACAGCCCCCCTTCACATCACAGTCCCCTCCATTTACATCACAGCGCAATCTTTTACATCACAGCCCCCTTTACAATACAATCCCCTCTTTACATTGTTTCCCCCTTTACACCACAGCCCCCTTCACATCACAGCCTCCCTTTACAATATAGGGTCCCCCACCTTTATATCACAGCCCCCCTTTGCATCAGTCTCCCCCCTTTAGATCACAGTCCCCAATGTTTACATCAATCTTTACACCACAGTCCCCCCTTTATATCACAGTCCCCCATTATTCCATCACAGTCCCCCATCTTTACATCACAGTGCCACCCCCTTTACATCGTAGTCCACCATCTTTACTTAGCAGGCCATTACATTTACATTGCAGTCCCCCATTTACATCGCAGGTGACCCTTTACATTACAGCCCCCTTCACATAAAAGCCCCCACCTTTTACAATACAGTGCCCCCTTTACATTATACCGCTCCTTTTACATCACAGACCCCCTTTACTTTGCCGCCCCCTTCATATCAAAGTCCCCCCCTTTTATATGTGGGTGGCACAGTGGTATAGTGGTTAGCACTTCTGCCTAGCAGCACTAGGGTCGCTGGTTCAAATCCCAACCACACTACCTGCCTGAAGTATGCGTGTTCTCCCTGTGCCTGCATGGGTTTCCTCCCACATGCTAAAGACATGCTGGAAGGTTAATTGGATCCTGTCTAAACTGGCCCTAGTATGTATGAATGTGAGTTAGGGACCTTAAATTGTAAGCTCCTTGAGGGTAGGGACTGATGTGAATGTACAATATACTGTATATGTAGAGTGCTGTGAAAATTGGGAGCGCTATTTAAGTAATAATAAATAAATATATAGCAGTCCCCCTTATATATTGTGCACCCCCCCTTTACATTGCAACACCTCTATTACATCTCACTCCCCCTTTCCATACCATTCCACTCTTTACACTTTAGCAATACAGCCCCTTAACCTTTACATCAGTGTGATCATTCCTCCCCCTTCATAGCAGAGGGCAGGGGGAGTGATCATTCTGGATGAAGGGCAGGAGCTTCCCAACTACTCCTGTAGATTGGTTGGGACCAGTGGGAGCTGGTGGTTTTTTGTTTGGTTGGGGGGCGGCAAACAAACGAGCCCCCCCCCCGCGGCAACTCAAGCCCCCCATTCCCCCCCCCGCTGTCTGCGGGGCGATCCACCAGCACTTACCCCATTTAGGCAGCAGGCTCCATCGGTGATCAGGCATTGGGAGGCATCCAAGGTGCAGCGGCTGGGATCCTCCTAGGCATCCACTAACATCGCCTGTCCTTTCAGCCAATCATGTGATGGGTTTCAGACCCACTTCCCGATTGGCCAGGAGGAAGATCAGTGTTGCAATATTCATTCGCTGTTGCAACACAACTGGGTGGGCTCCAGATGCAGTGCTCTGCGTCCCGAGACAACCCTATTTTGAAGCCTATTAGAGTCTCTGGCTCTAATCAGGTGCTTAAAAAAAAACAGCCACTGTAATTCATGCACCTGGTGTCCTAAAAGGGGCCGGGCGCATGGATAGGGAGGGTGGCGGGGCATGGATAGGGGGGCAGCTACGGTGTGCCCACAATGGACGGGCTGCCTTTGGGACCAGCCCATGTCATAGCAACCAATCGGTCACTCGCTCCTCCCACCCTTTGTCCTGCTGTGAAGATGACAGCAGTGGCGGAAGAAAAAGAGTCTACACAGGCAGCTAAATGGCATGAAAGGACTGTCACTTGGTCTGGGTTCGGACCGCGGTCCACCGTTTAGTGATGCCTGCTGTATGTGCATAGATTACATACATTGATAATCAGTCTAACGTATTAAAAATTAAACAGGGAAAGTGCACATTCCTATAGAGCATTTTGTAGGTAAGTAGAGGTGGGAAAAAATGTTTCGAAAGACATCAGAGTACTACATTGTGCTACCACATTAGGTTTCTGGTAGTACAGTCACATGGTTACAACAATTTACAAGGTACAACAATTTTACGATTTACCAGTTACAATTTTACAAGTCACAACAAATTTACAATTTTAGCAATTACAATTTTACAAGTTCAAAAACGATTTTACAATTCACCGGTTACACTTTTGCAAGTTACAACAATTTTGCAATTTATGAGTTACAATTTTACAAGTCACAACTTTTTTAATGCTGGTTTATTCTCAGAGTGTTCTACACCCATTAAATCTTTAGAGTTCATTCACAGTTCACCGAGAGGCACTGACTGGTGGCAGTGGCAGAACGCTACCCTAGTAACACTAACCTAACCTAACTAACTTAAGTAAACTATCCCAGTAATTGGAAGCAGGGCCGTCTTTAATATTGATTGGACCCTGGGCAAACATTTTCTTGGGCTCCCCACCATGCAATTTCACTCTCCACCTCTGAGACATACAATAAATGGCAGATACTCAAAATAAGTTGTTTTTTTTTGCAGCAGCAGATCAGGTAGCGACTGTGATTGGTTGCCAGAGGTTACAGCATATCATTTCCGCTCACAGACTGGTTGCTAGAGGTTACAGCACATCATTACTGCTTGCCGATTGGTTGTTAGTGGTTACAGCACACATTACAGCTCACTAATTAGTTGCTAGGGGTTATAGCACATCATTACTGCTAACTGATTGGTTGCTAAAGGTTACAGTATATCATTACTGATAATTGATTTGTTGCTAGAGGTTACAGCACATCATTGCTGATAACTGATTGGTTGCTAGAGGTTACAGCACATCATCACTGATAACTGATTGGTTTGCTAAAGTTTACAGCACACATTAAGGCTCACTGATTAGTTGCTAGAGGTTACTGCACATCATTTCTGCTTGCTGATTGGTTGCTAGAGGATGCTTCACATCATTACTGCTCACTGCTTGGTTGCTAGAGGTTACAGCAGATCATTACTGATTAATGATTGGTTGCTAGAGGTTACAGCACATCATTTCTGCTTGCTGGTTGGCTTGTAGAGGTTACAGCACACATTAGACCTCACTGATTAGTTGCTAGAGGTTACAGCACCTCAGTACTGCTAACCGATGGTTGCTAGCGGTTAAAGTATATTGTTACAGCTCACCGACTGGTTGCTAGAGTTTACAGCATACATTAAGGCTCACTGATTAGTTGCTAGAGGTTACTGCATGTCATTTATGCTTGCTGATTGGTTGCTAGAGGTTACAGCACATTATTTCTGCTTGCTGATTGGTTGCTGAAGGTTACAACACATCATTACTGCTCACTGGTTGCCAGAGGTTACAGCATATCACTATTGCTCACTGACTGGTTGCCAGAGGTTACAGCATATAATTACTGCTCACTGATTGGTTGCCAGAGGTTACAGCTTACCATTACCACTCACTGACTGGTTGCTAGAGGTCACAGCACATCATTTCTGCTTGCTGGTTGGCTGCTAGAGATTACAGCAGCACATCATTACTGCTAACTGATGGTTGCTAGAGGTTACAGCCTATCATTATGGCTCGCTGACTAGTTGCTAGAGGTTACAGCATATCCTTCCTGCTTGCTAATTGGTTGCTAGGGGTTACCGCACATAATTACTGCTAATTGATCAGTTGCTGAAGGGTAACAGCAAATCATTACTGCTAACTAATTGGTTGCTAGATAGAATATGCTACAAACTCACACAGCAGTCCCCTTGCCAGAATAGAAGTATTGTCTTGCATTGCAGCAGAAAGTAACATGTGGCAGAAAAGATTGGCTTAATGAAGCTGACCAGGATTACTTTTAAAACAGTATTGTCAGTGATCATAGCAAGCAGAGAGGCAGAGAGGAGTGATAGTACAGTGGCTAAAGCAGTGAAAGAGTTCAGGTTGTTGAACATTCCAGCTGTTTGCTCGTCCATGCCGACCAGTATGTACAGGCAGCGCTGATAGTGTTAATAGTAAGCAGAGAAGGCCAATAATAGTTTAGCAGCTAAAACAGTGGAAAATATCACGTCAACTAAGCACATGTGCGCCTCATTCAGAGTCAGAACTCTCCCCGTCCATCGGCTTTCCGCTCACCATGCTGCCTGAGGAATGTCATTGCCTCCTCTCTGTGATACTTCCTCACTCTTCCGGCCCCTGCAGCTGCTCAGCGGTGTGTTTCTCCATTCGGCCATCTCCGCTGTCAGTCATGGTGCCGCTTACTGCTTCCCTTTCACTTCAGCTACAGCTGCACGTGGCTAGATGTTTAGGCCCCACAACAATGTTTGGGCCCAGGGCAGCTGCCCCGTTTGCCCCACCTCAAAGACGGTCTTGATCGGAAGCTCTTTTTCACCTAACACAGCCAAAGGGCCTAAGAGTTCCAATGGCTCCCCATGCCCTCGCTGTCCAAAATCCACATACTTTGGTATGATTAGCAGCTTTTGGACACCAAGGAAAAAGGGACACAAAACCACAAATAAATACATCTGGAGCCCACAGTAAAACTCAGTATCTAAACCATCTATCAATTGCAAAATTGTTGATCATAGGGCTACCACAGAAGAAAAATTATTTCTAAGATATAAGTAAAGAGAAATTGTATGTATAACCAGCTATACACTTTACATTATTATTAATAGATACAAAAGCTCAAAACCAAGAAAATACACAATTTGGTATAACATCTAAAACCACACGTACGTGTCTCCCCTTCTCTGTTTTTTGTTCTACACCCATTAAGTCTTTGGTTAGAGTTCATTCACAATTCACAGAGAGGCAATGACTGGTGGCAGGGGCAGAATGCTGCCCTAGCAACACTAACCTAACCTAACTTACTTACTTAAGTAAACTATCCTAGTAATCGGAAGGCCGTCTTTAATATTGATTGGACCCTGGGCAAACATTTTCTTGGGCCCCCCAACATATAAGCATATAACTACAAAATGAATGAACAATATAGACACACAAAACTGCTTATATAGCAAAGTCTGTAAATACAAGACCCTTGGAAACAATAAATTATTGCAATTTCATACCCCATCTATGAAAGGTGTGCAAAATTGTCTAAAAGCTTGGAAACAAAACCACGGAGCCCATACAAAGGACTAGATAAAGGATTAATAGATGGATCCAAATATTATCAGTATTATAGTATCCATTTATATTATTTTATTCAGCTTTGAACAGGAACCACCAGCTGCCAGGTGGTGAAAGTTAAACATCATATATGTTTTTTCTTTCTTAGAAATTAATCTAAGAGGTTTGATTCAGTTTGGTCATGATGGTTGGCCCATATGAGTCCGGTTTTGACCTAGGTCACACACCTCTCTAGTCATAGTTGTTTTGCTTAGGTTATTAAATGCAGGTCTCATTTGCAATGTTTGACCATTGTTGATCGCTATAAGGTTTAGTTTTTTCTTAGTTTTTTTTGTAATATACATATTTATTGCTCTGATTATATTTAGGCATGCTTTATGTTGGGCTTTGTTTTTTTTTATTTTTTTTTTTTTTTTTCTTGAGTACTTTCTGGTTGTTTTTGGTTTGTTGTGGTTCTTTGAGGCATGTTCTTTCTGTCTTTTGTATACGTGTATGTATATATAATAAGGGAAATTAAAATAAAATCTGAATAAAAATTTAAAAAAATGTTAAAAAACATCATATATGTATGGATCATCAGCTGCTGAGCCTGCTGGTGAATCAAGTAAAAACTTTCTTAGGTTCACATGGGACACCAGATATTTCAGAAGTGAACACCCTTTCAGATCAGGGTCAATGCATATCAAATTGGCACTCCAAGTGGATTTATCCTGAAATAAGGTACAGTATCTCACAAAAGTGAGTACACCCCTCACATTTTTGTAAATATTTTATTATATCTTTTCATGTGACAATACTGAAGAAATGACATTTTGCTACAATGTAAAGTAGTGAGTATACAGCTTGTATAAGAGTGCAAATTTATGACACGTGCTCAGTGTCATAACCAGAGGTTGTCTTTGGGAAATAGACATATGAGTGCTGCCAGCATTGCTGCAGAGGTTGAAGGGGTGGGGGGTCAGCCTGTCAGTGCTCAGACTATACGCCGCACACTGCATCAAATTGGTCTGCATGGCTGTCATCCCAGAATGAAGCCTCTTCTAAAGATGATGCACAAGAAAGCCCACAAACAGTTTGCTGAAGACAAGCAGACTAAGGACATGGATTACTGGAACCATGTCCTGTGGTCTGATGAGACCAAGATAAACTTATTTGGTTCAGATGGTGTCAAGCGTGTGTGGTGGCAACCAGGTGAGAAGTACAAAGACAAGTGTGTCTTGCCTGCAGTCAAGCATGGTGGTGAGAGTGTCATGGTCTGGGGCTGCATGAGTGCTGCTGGCATTGGGGAGCTACAGTTCATTGAGGGAACCATGAATGCCAACATGCACTGCGACATACTGAAGCAGAGCATGATCTCCTCCCTTCGGAACTGGGCCGCAGAGCAGTATTCCAACATGATAATGACCCCAAACACACCTCCAAGACGGCCAGATGTCTCCAGGCCTAAACCCTATTGAGCATCTGTGGGGTATTTTCAAAGGGAAGGTGGGGGAGCGCAAGGTCTCTAACATCCACCAGCTCTGTGATGTCGTCATGGAGGAGTGGAAGAGGATTCCAATGGCAACCTGTGAAGCTCTGGTGAACTCCATGCCCAAGAGGGTTAAGGCAGTGCTGGAAAATAATGGTGGCACACAAAATATTGACACTTTGGACCCAATTTGGACATTTTCACTTAGGGGTGTACTCACTTTTGTTGCCAGCGGTTTAGACATTAATGGCTGTGTGTTGAGTTATTTTGAGGGGACAGCAAATTTACACTGTTATACAAGCTGTACACTCACTACTTTATATTGTAGTAAAGTGTCATTTCTTCAGTGTTGTCACATGAAAAGATATAATAAAATATTTACAAAAATGTGAGGGGTGTACTCACTATTGTGAGATACTGTATATTTAAAAGGAAATATGTTTTTTTTTTTTATATTTATACTTACCTTGGTGGATGGAGCATCAGACCGATGCTGCAGCTGTCCTCCGGTATCTCTGCATTGAGAACCGAGCCACCGAACACCGCCGTTTGCTCGGGTTATCACTCCTGCCTGTCAGTCAGCATCTCTTCTGCTCTGATCCTCCATGTTCATTGGAGCAATGAGCTATGGGGGGGCGGGGAGCCGCCATCTCAGCAGCTCGCTGAGAAGCTGAGACTGACATCAGTCAAGGCAGCTGGCGGATCTAGACTTCCGAAGTCGGGATGACGCGCTGCCTCGACTGATGGCAGTGACGTCAGCGGAGAGCGGACTTCAGAAAACGGGTCACAGGATTGCAAAACAAATTGCACTCCTGTGACCCAGAGGAGAAGCCCAGCCTAAAAAGCTCAGGCTGGACTTCTCCTTTAAAAGGTAGTCCATGTAGTTTTAGTAAACTTCAGGAAGTACTGGAGCATGAAGGGACAAAGCATATGTCCATGACTCGTTCAGGAAAAATAAACTAAAAGTCACGCACTGCTTCCATGTAGGTAAGTCAAATGTAACATTCATAGATGGATATGCAATTGCAAAAGATTATAATTTTTTCCAGGGGTCTTGTATTTATAGGCTCCACTATATAAGCAATTAAGTCTCTATGCTATTCATTCTGTTTGTAATTGTATGTTTTTTATACAGAAACAGAGAAGAGGAGACACATATGTGTGGTTTTATATCAGCCTTTCTCAACTTTTTCAACACAGAGGAACCCTTAAAAAAAATTTCTGGTCTCAGGGAACCCCTGACAAAGCTTACTATATCTACAACTCATAATACATTAGTGTGTTGGTCATTGGGAAGAATGCTCCTTACTCTTGTGGTCATTGGGAATTATTACCCCCTTACAGACAGCTAAAAAGGTCATTGGTGTCAATGGATACTTATCTGAGAGGTATAAATTTTTTTCTCCATGAGTTACTTCTTCTTAGGTTCCCCTTTGCTTTTCTAAAATGGTTTCTTATAGTGACCCTATTCGTTTTTTAGGTATACTTCTTATTCTGTTTATACCTTGTCCAAGTACTTGAATTAGTATCTGGGTTTTGCCATGTGAGGATGTACTCCTTTAGTGCTGTATATTACCTGCCTATTATTGATGTTATTGTGATAATGGATGCAATAACCTACTGTTGTTTGAAGTGCACTTGGCACATTCTGTTTTCAATAAAATTTTTATGGAAAAAAAAATTATATTGTTACTTTATTTGCATTTTAGATTTATATGGTGTTTATTTGTTTTATGCTGGTTCAACCTAATGGTATCAGTACCATACTAGAATTTGCAATGTGTCTGCTCTGTGGGTGTTGATGGTGAGTACAGTACATGATGCAGCATTACAGGAAGGATCGATAAGAGAATGGACCATGGTGAGCTTACCGGCTGGTTCAACTCTGATGTAGTATAAATGGGAATGTCACCATGAAAAAAGATGCATTCAGCCACTCGTAGCTGACTCTCCTGCACATGTCTTGAAGTGTATGTAAACCAAAACCTGTTTTTTGATTTTGTATAGAGTAGGGACTGATTAGAACCCCTGTTATGTTTTAGTTTGTCTTGTTTGGCAGATTCAGCCTATCTGTTAGTTATCCAAGAAAGAAAATAATGGGGAAAAAATATAAAAATTGATGGGAGAACCCTTTAAGGGAAGCTGAGTATACACATTGGAAGAGGGGTGACTCAAGGAACATGTTGTTTGTTTAGTATGGTAAAAGTTAACTTTAAAGCTCAAGTGAACTTTCACCTTAAATTAACTAAATACATTCCAAAAGGAGTGTACAGTTTGTCATCTTTGGAAATCAGACATCAGCTGAGTAATAAAGCCTGTTCCCTGTCAACATGCTGCAGAGAAGGATTATTGCTCTCTGTGTGGAAGCAGTGGTCTCTCTACAGGGATCTGACACCACCATTTTTGAGTCATACCTTGTCAGGGCTAGGCTCAGCCCTTCCTTCTCAAAGCTGGCCGCTCAGCTGTCGGCTAATTGCCAGCTCCTTTCTCTCCACAGTGACTCAGCTGTTGATGATATCCTGCTCGTCAGTCCTGCCTACTTAAGCTGTCCAGCCCAGATGATCTCAGCCTTCACCTTGGTCACATCTCTAGAGAGGCTCTCCTGTGTTCCTGTTAAAGACTTGTTTGGCTGATATTCCTTCAGGCTCCAGATCCTGCTTGCTGTTCCACTACGCTCATCTCTGGCTCCCTGACCTTTTGGATTGTCTGACTATCCGTTCTGGTTCCTGAACTCTGGCTATGTTTTGACTACATTTAGTCTGTTTACCTTTTTTTATTATTATTATTAAACAAGTGTGATTTAACTGTACTTCTGTCTCAGTCTGATTCATGGTTGCTGACATACCTATAGCTCTGCAATCAGCAAAAGTCATGTTCCCTGCTCATTGAAGAGCTTTTCCTCTGACTTAAGTGGGTATCAGACCTCTGCAGAAAGAACACTGCTCCCGAAATAGAGAACAAGGGCCCTTCTCTGTGGCAAAAGAAAACATACAATAGGGCTTTGCACCCCTTTTGTTAGGCTGCATCTGAAATGTATCTAGTCAATTTAAATTGAAAGCTCAGGTAGTATTTACCATTTTTTTTAATCTAAAAGAAATGCTTTGCTTTATTAAATATAAATGAACCAATTTGTAATACTTACAGAATCCCATTTGTTTTCTCTCCACAGCTTCGGTACATCTTTGACTTGCCAGAACATACCTTTGAGGTTGGCTATGCAAATAGCCGCCAAGACAGACTGAAAGTAAAAAGGACATGATGATAAACCTGCTTATAATATAAGTTTGAAGTCACGTGTATAGAAAGCTTAAAGTGTTACTAAACCCACAACAGTAAAATCTGTCTGTATATGCAGCATAGCATACTTGTTATACTCACTGTGGAACTTAAAGGGTTAATCCTCTGCATTATGTAAAAAGGCTGTTTTATTCTGTATGCACAGATCCTCCCCCTCCTGTACTGTCTATCTGGGGAAAGCCAGCTAACACAGGCAGGGTAGCTGACCTGCACATGCTCAGTTGTGTCTTTTATGCTGGAGAGAACATTTACGTGTTCTCAGAGCTAGCCAGGTCACATGATATTGGCATCACAAATGAGGGCGGGTATACAGGCTGAAGTGGAAATCTCTGCCTACCTGAACTCTTAGCACTGGAGAAACTGTGCAGTTTATCACTGACCGTAGTATACAGATCATCCAAAAGGGAATATAGTGGCAGTGTTTTAATGTAATAAGAAGATTTATAAGCTGTGGGCACTGTGTGTGTGTGGGGGGGGGGGGCAGATTAACTATTTTCATATTGCTGGGTTGGGGAGGGGGGGTCAGATGAACTATATTCATATTACTGCCTTTGGTAACACTTTAAAGAAACAAAATACTTGTGTGTAACTATAACCAGTGGGTGACTTCACTAGTCAGAGCCCGCAGCTTCCCGTGTCACCTTCCCACGTCCAATTTTCAATGGAGTGATAATCAGATGTGCAGAGTTCCTCCCTATTGCTCTTCTGTTCCTGTAAGTTGCCTAAATTCCATCCCTTCCAACTGCCAGTGCCTGAAAAATCTCAGGATCGAGATACTTTTCAGAACATAGGACTCTGGCAAGGTATTATGGGAAATCAATTAAGCAACAAAGTTTGGTATCAACATGTTCTTATAAATTGGTTTGCTATATGTTTCATTCCAGGCTTGACTAAAACATTTTTGAAGTCCATTCATTTTTTTATATTTTTTCCACTGGTGTAGAGATAGCCTTACCTTTTGTAGAGGTTCCAGCAGACGGCCAAGTGCCACTATTGCGATTAGCACGACTCCGGCTGAAACCAAGCTGGCCAACTGAAAGGAGAGACAAAGCAAAAGGCAGAATCACAACCACTGTTATTAAGTAGTGCTTTCTTTTTTTTTGAACCCACATTGTGGTGCGCTAAAGTAAAACAACAAAGTGAACCAAAAAGTGCACTACAGTTTGTCATCAACCTTCTCCAAGGTAGAGGAACCCGGCCCTGGACCACTGTGGTGCAAAACACCTAACAGGGGCAAGGTAAACTAAGATCCACCCAGCCAAAAGGCCTGCTGGAATCCACTCATCACGATCAGCTGAAGCTGACCAATGAGGACTGGGTGCAGGACTCTCCTGAAGACAGTCCCCCCAAGGCAGGAGAGGAGGGAACCTGATGGCCACACATGCATTCAAGCAGTGAGTCCACTTTAAATTGCTTTAGTTATAGGTGATGACTGGATTATAAAAAGTCTTCCTGGAGACTGCACAGATGGGATCTTCTCAATGGAGTTACGGTAAAGGGGTAAATCATCCCTTTAAATGGAAGTTATAAGCACTGGGCTCCTACCTTTGGGGTTATCTCTCCCTTTCTTTAAATGCAAGCAGGCAGTAGGGCATTCTTTGTGGTACTGATCTGTATGCGTGCTAAGTTAGGACCTGGACTTGTCTATTTTGGCTGTGCCCAGGTACTTGAAGGTTTGGCATGAATCACCTATACAAACCACAGAGATCTGGTCCCATTCATATCAACCCATATGAAAAGATTACATTTTATGTTCTACACAGAAACCATTCAAATTTAGGTTCTCATATTCCCAAGTGAGATTACAATATTAAAATCTGTTTGGCCCCTGTGTTATAAACATTTTATGATGTATTGATCATGGAACTATTTACCTGGGTTTTTCCCCCAGTGCCCTCCTGGATGGCAGTCCGTGATAGAGCAGTACTGGCGCAAAAGCAGGAGAAGATTCCCCCAAACATATTGCTCGCCCCATATGCAATAAACTCCTGTTGAAAGAAATATGAAGAATATAGTGGTCAGCTCTTCTACCTGGTAGTACTGGGGTCATCGGCTTGAATCCCATCCATGACACTACCTTCCCGGAGCTTGCACATTCTCCTTGTGCTTGCATGGATTTCCTCCCACACTCTTAAAGGCATGCTGGTAGGTTAATTGACTCCTGTCTAAATAAGCCCTAGTATGTACAGTATATGTATGAATGTGAGTTAGGGACCTTAGATTGTAAGCTCCTTGAGGGCAGGGACTGATGTGAATGTACATATATGTAAAGCGCTGTGTAAATTGTCAGCACTATATACAGTAAATACCACTAATAAATGAATAAATCACAACACACTAGCACTCGCATTTGAGTTGCTTCACATTACTGCAAGGTTTAGATGGGAGCGAGCTACTCTAGCCTTGCCACCCAATGAGATTGAAAGAACAAAGGCAACCTGCTTTTATAAATTTCAATAAACTGGGAAATTTTGATCAGCTAATTAAAAACAGAAACTCTGGAATAAGTCGATTATCCATTCAGTCCTTTTTCTAAATGTAGCCCCCACTCTGGTACCCCAAGGATAGCACCTTCAGAGGCAGGGGTGGGTTAGCATTTCACCCCAGGGCTGAGTCTATGGCTAAAATGGGGGACCAAGAAAGGATATTGGGCGCCAGTCACTTTTGTTTTTTAAAAAATTTTTTGCAGAACGGTTAAGGAATTGAGGGCTAGGGGTCCCAGATACTGGAGCAGATCACTTACAGACTATCCAAATCCAGAACAATGTCCAGCTTCACAGTGTTAGAACCTTTAAGCCGACCCAGGAACACTGTAAGCACGTTACCAAATTTCTGTGCATCCTTCAAGTGTGTCACCAGGCGCTTCTGAGCGACCAGCATTTTTTCTGGCTCTGTCCAGCAAGGGACCTCCCCTGGGTCTCCTCCTTGGCACAGCTTTCTCCGAACCAGGCAGAACAGCTTCAGGACCACTCCAGCACGTTAGGCCCCCAAACAGGCTATTGGGTCTAATAGTAGAGCTCCATGCAGCAGCACCTCCCTAGCCCTCAACCCATTACCTATCCCAGATATTTATTCCCTCCCCCCCAGCATGCACCAGTGGCATAAACCTTCTACTGGATTGGCTGAAGGAAATATACATGATTTAGTTTTTTTTTGTGAAATCTCATGCTATAACCAGTTATACCAGTGACCTCTACTGGCGACATAGAAAAATCATAAACCAGCTTAAGCTTTGGTAAAAACAGGGTGAAAAATTATACAATCAGTCTGAGCTAACTACAGCCCAGCCAAAACCTAAATTGACATAGTAGCCCCTGTTTAGGACAGGGGGGCTACATAAATTTGATAGAACATCGAACTGAAATTGAGATTGGATTATTAGATTGCTGATTGTATAGCCAGCATACAGCTGTTGGCACTGCCCTCTGTAATTCTGTAAGGGTGGCGAGGACTGCAAAAGGCCAAGACATTTGCTAAAAGCTTGCTTAAAATATCTTCAATGGATTATGTAGAACTTATCTCAAAGACAAACTATGTGAAATGTCTGACTAGCACTGATTCCTGTACAGCATTAGCAAGAAGAAATCCATAACCACCAGCATTGCTTTCAAAATCAGCATGGAATAATGACAGTTACCTGATTGCCATCCACTGGATAGTTATTTTTAGTCCCGTAAACTTTGGCCACAGACACAGCCACAGCATAGGAAACTATGCCGATGGAAAAAGCCGACCCAATCATGGACTGAAACATAGAAACATCGGGAGCGATAGGACTTATGAATCTAAAACAAGAAAAAAGGAATTACATATTAAAATTAAGAAAGCAAAAATTCCATACTATCCTCTGGTAACAGTAACAACAACGGTTTGTACCATAACACAAAAGCACCAAAACCTAAATATTCCATTGATTTTATCATTTAATGTAGTAAAGCTTTTACAGTTGTGCATGTGCATATTTAATTTTAATCAGGTAAATATTACATATTATGTACAGATATTGCATATTCACTTTTCCAGCCAGTAGGAGGAGCTCTAGGCTCCTTTTCACATGTTTAGCAGGCTAGTCTTAAAGTGATTGTAAAGCTGTTTTTTTTTTTTAAATAACAAACATATCATACTTACCTCCACTGTTCAGCTCGCTTTGCACAGAGTGGCCCCGATCCTCCATTTCTGGGGTTCCCCGGCGGCTATCGCGGCTACTCCCCACATCAGATAACCCCCTAGGAGAAGCACTCTCCCGGGGGGGTTACCTTGCGAGCGCGCTCCCGAGTCTAGCATTTGCATCCATAGACAGGGATGCTGGACTTGGCCCCGCCCCACGCGTGTGATTGAATTTGATTGACAGCAGCAGGAGCCAATGGCTGTGCTGCTATCAATCTATCCAATCAAGTGCTGAGAACCCCGGGCAGAGGGGCAGCGCGTCCTCGCCGTTGGAAATTGCAGGGCATAGGCTGCATTAAGGTGAAAAAACACAGGGGTTTACAACCCCTTTATCCCTCTTCTTCCATACTCTCTGCAGCTCCATGCAGAGTTACAGAGACAGTCTCAAAGCAAACAGCTGCTGCTTTGCTCTTTCTTTGATTACCCACAGTGCATAATTAAATGTAAAATAATTGTTTCAAAATATATAAACTTATACTGTAAAAAAATGTATTCCTTTACTCCAGTTAAAGCGGAGTTCCACACAAAAATGGAACTTCCGCTTTTCGGAACCCTCCCCCCCTCCGGTGTCACATTTGGCACCTTTCAGGGGCGAGGGGGGTGCAGATACCTGTCTAAGACAGGTATTTGCACCCACTTCCGGCATAGACTCCCATGGGAGTCTATGCCTCTTCCTGTCCCTCCGCGCTGTCTCCTGGGAAACACAAAGCTCCCAGGAGATAGCGGGGACCATCCAGATCGCGCAGCACGACTCGCGCATGCGCAGTAGGGAACCGGGAAGTGAAGCCGCAACACTTCACTTCCTGATTCCCTCACCTAGGATGGCGGCAGCAGCTGCCGAGAACCGAGCGGGTTCTCAGCGTCGGCTGCCGACATCGCTGGACCCTGGGACAGGTAGGTGGCCATGTATTAAAAGTCAGCAGCTGCAGTATTTGTAGCTGCTGGCTTTTAATATTTTTTTTTTGGTTGATGTAGGTGAACTCCCTCTTTAATAAGAAGAAGTGTCCAAAGTAAAGGAAACAAAAAAAATCTACATTTGTAAATCTGACTGCATCACAAATAAAGTTATCGCAGTGTGTACATTTTTAGACTTGGCTTTGCCCCTCCAACTTTCCTACCAGGGGCGTATGGAGGGGGTGGCTAGGGGGGGCTGAAGCCCCGAACGTGACCCCAAAAAGCCCCAAGTCTATGGAATGCTGCATTCCATTGTCAGCCCCGAGCGCCGGCGCCGGGACCGATCTGATTGTGAGCGCAGGCCGAAAGTGGCCGAAAGTAGACGAGTCCCCGAGTGCCATAGCGGCCGAAAGTAGCCGAGTAAGTCCCCGAGTGCCATAGCGTCCGAGTGCGGCCGAAAGTGTCCGAGTGCTGCAGCTCCCGCCTTCTGGAGCGGGACGTGTGACGTGACGTCCATCTTCGCCTGCAGGCTCCAGAAGGCGGGAACGCTACATCCCTGCTCGGGCAGGCGGCTTTCCTCTCCTCTCCTCCTCGGCTCCTCTCTGACGGTGACAAGTGACTGACTGCCTGCTGTGACCGCACACCACGGCTGAGGTAGGTTAGACACGCAATGTGTGTATAGTGGTCAGTGTATATAGGTCAGTGGTCAGTGTATATAGGTCAGTGTATGTAGGTCTGTGTATATAGATCAGTGTATATAGATCAGTGTACGTAGGTCAGTGTATATAGATCAGTGTATATAGGTCAGGCAGGTCAGTGTATGTAGGTCAGTGTATACAGGTCAGTGTATATAGGTCAGTGTATATAGGTCAGTGTATGTAGGTCAGTGTATGTAGGTCAGTGTATATAGGTCAGTGTATATAGGTCAGTGTATATAGGTCAGTGTATGTAGGTCAGTGTATACAGGTCGGTGTATGTAGGTTGGTGTATATAGGTCAGTGTATGTAGGTCGGTGTATATAGGTCAGTGTATGTAGGTCAGTGTATGTAGGTCAGTGTATACATGTCAGTTTATGTAGGTCAGTGTATGTAGGTCAGTGTATATAGGTCAGTGTATGTAGGTCAGTGTATGTAGGTCAGTGTATGTAGGTCAGTGTATATAGGTCAGTGTATGTAGGTCAGTGTATATAGGTCAGTGTATGTAGGTCAGTGTATACAGGTCAGTGTATGTAGGTCAGATTATATAGGTCAGTGTATGTAGGTCAGTGTATGTAGGTCAGTGTATGTAGGTCAGTGTATACAGGTCAGTGTATGTAGGTCAGTGTATATAGGTCAGTGTATGTAGGTCAGTGTATGTAGGTCAGTGTATATAGGTCAGTGTATGTAGGTCAGTGTATACAGGTCAGTGTATGTAGGTCAGTGTATACAGGTCAGTGTATGTAGGTCGGTGTATATAGGTCAGGCAGGTCAGTGTATACAGGTCAGTGTATATAGGTCAGTGTATGTAGGTCAGTGTATGTAGGTCAGTGTATATAGGTCAGTGTATATAGGTCAGGCAGGTCAGTGTATGTAGGTCAGTGTATGTAGGTCAGTGTATATAGGTCAGTGTATGTAGGTCAGTGTATACAGGTCAGTGTATGTAGGTCGGTGTATATAGGTCAGGCAGGTCAGTGTATACAGGTCAGTGTATATAGGTCAGTGTATGTAGGTCAGTGTATGTAGGTCAGTGTATATAGGTCAGTGTATATAGGTCAGGCAGGTCAGTGTATGTAGGTCAGTGTATGTAGGTCAGTGTCAGGCAGGTGCGTTTACTGGTCAGCATTGATAGGCACTGGTAAGTCACACAACCCCACCAGGCAGCCCAAAAAAAAGCAGCGACACCCCCCCCCCCCGGTTTTTGGACTTCGGGCTGAAGCCCCTTGTCTTTTTGCCACCTAGCAACGCCCCTGCTTCCTACCCTAGGCTCTGTCCCAGTAGTGGTAAATACATCCTTGGAGAGAGGTCTTCAGATGCCGTAGTAGAGTCTGGATCACTTAATATATGTGTCACTGTGCCTTTAGGTGGATGTGGAGTCATTTCTTTAGTCATCACTATCATAGGTGTGTGCAGCCTATTGCATTAGGGTGTACACCCCAAAGCTCATATGTGTGCATATACTGTATATATAGGGCAGTAGGACAATTGACAGTGTCGGTAGAGCAGTGGACAGTGTCGGTAGAGCAGAGGTTGGTGTCGGTAGAGCAGTGGACGGAGTCAGAAGGGCATTGAAGAGATTGTTGTCAGTAGTTTATTTTTTATATATTTTTTTATTATTACTTTTTTTTAAATTGTATTATTTTTTTACAAAAAAATTTTGTTATTACTTTTTTTTTTACAATTTTTTTTAGGAGCCCCATTGGGGGGCTTTGGTGAAATATCATGGGTCTAAACAGACCCCTGATGTCTCACTTTTGAGAGAGAGAAAGGGACTAAGGACAGACATTCCCCAGTCCCTTTCTCTGCAGCCAAGCAGCAGGGGAAATCTGGCCAGCACAGGGTGATTAGGGTGTGCCCAGGCACACCAGGCACACCCTGTGCGCACGCTTATGATCACTATATATGTCCTATTGTTATCACTTTAGAGATCGGCATAGGACCTTTTCTACCTTGGCCACAGAAGTTCAGTTACAAAACTCCGACCACTCTATGTATGTTCAAATTTATCAGTTAGTACATCTCCATCATGACTTCCGACGCTGCCTAATTTAAAAAAAGAAATGGGGCAGACTCGTTGGACAAATTTTTTCTGGTGTAACCTTTTTTTTATGTTTCTATGAGTGATCCAAAGACAAAACAATTACTGCACAATTACCTCAATCCAATTAAACAATTAACAAGTGGGTAGCTGCACACATCCATTATGTAAAAGGTCTTATATAAGAAATAGCTATAATATCTATGAGTTCATATATGTATAACCCCCAGTATTTGTAAAGTCAGCTCCCTATTTCAATTGCGGAATACGTATTATCTTTCTGCTGACATGTATGCATAGGTAAGGAAAATGGAGAACCCTGACTGGGAGTTTTTAGGCACCAATTAAACCAACAAATTATTAAAAAATTCCAAAAACATTTTATTAAGCATCAGATAAAAGATAGAAGCTCTAACAATTCAGCTGATAAATAGCTTGATGTTTCTTAATACTTAAAGACCACCCTTTATTTTTTAAAGAGGCTGTAAACCTCCATTTGCAAGTTGTACCTATAGGTAAACCTAGAATAAGGCTTACCTATAGGTACTGTATCTCCTAAACGTGCACCATTTAGGAGATATTTACTGTATACTGCGCTGATGATGTCATCGGCGCATTGCACTGTGAAGAAACGGCCACCCGTGCTGTTTCTTCAGGCGAGTGTGTCGGGACCAGCGGCTCCCGTGCACATGCGCAGGAGTGACATCACGTGGCTCCAGCCAGTCACAAAGCTGGAGACCGCGGCCCCGGAAGGAAGAGGGGCGAGGATAGATGCGGCCTGCAGCGGGGACGCTGTAGGCTTCGTTTGCAGCTAAATGTCACATAATGTGCTAGTATGCGATGCAGGGTAAAAGAAAGGTAGTAAAACCCATCAGTGTTTACTTTCTCTTTAATATACACAGGCTTCTATAGTCACCACAATTTTGTATATAGGCCCAATGCGTTTTAATTTCTACAAATCTTCATCAGGGGGAGTCGATGGACGGTATAAAAGTCAAAACAACATCAACACTGATCAGCCTAACAATGAAATCTGTCCATATGTCCTCAATAACCCCCACAGTGTAAAACCCGTGGAGCACAAAGAGCGCCAAGGATCCCTATTCAGTAAGCCTCACCAAAGAACACCCCATGAATTTACATACAGTGCCTTGAAAAAGTATTCATACCCCTTTAAATTTTCCACATTTTGTCATGTTACAACCAAAAAACGTAAATGTATTTAATTGGGATTTTATGTGATAGAACAGTGATGGTGAACCATGGCACCCCAAATGTTTTGGAACTACATTTCCCATGATGCTCAAGTACACTGCAGAGTGGATGAGCATCATGGGAAATGTAGTTCCAAAACATCTGGGGTGCCAAGGTTTGCCATCACTGTGATAGAACAACACAAAGTAGCACATAATTGTGGAGTGGAAGGAAAATAATAAATGGTTTTCAATTTTACAAATAAATATGTGAAAAGTGTGGCGCGCATGAGTCAATACTTTGTATAACCACCTTTCGCTGCAATTATAGCTGCAAGTCTTTTTGGGGATGTCTCTACCAGCTTTGCACATCTATAGAGTGACATGTTTGCCCATCCTTTGCAAAATAGCTCAAGCTCTGTCAGACTGGATGCAGAGAATAGCTTTTAACGGCAATTTTCAAGTCTTGCCACAGATTCTCAATTGGATTTAGGTCTGGACTTTGACTGGGCCATTCTAACACATGAATAGGCTTTGATCTAAACCATTCCATTGTAGCTCTGGCTGTATGTTTAGGGTCGTTGTCCTGCTGGAAGGTGAACCTCCGTCTCAGTCTCAAGTCTTTTGCAGACTCTAATGCCGCGTACACACTCTCGGAACTTTCTGACAGAAAGAGTCCGATGGGAGCTTTTCATCGTATATTCCGACCGTGTGTATGCCCCAAAGGACTTTTTCCGTCGAAAATTCAGACGGACTTAGATAGACATAGATAGAGAACATGTTCTATATTTTTCCGACAGAACAAATTACTATCGGAAAAAAAACGCTTGTCTGTATGCTGTTCCGTCGCACCAAAAACTACGCATGCTCTGAAGCAAGTGCGAGACGGAAGCTATTGGCTACTGGCTATTGAACTTCCGTTTTCTAGTCCCGTCGTAAGTGTTGTAAGTCACCTCGTTCTGGACGGTCAGAATTTGGTGTGACCATGTGTATGCAAGACAGCTTGAGCGGAATTCCGTCGGAAAAACCTTCAGAGTTTATTCTGACGGCAAAACTGGTCGTGTGTACAGGGCATAACAGGTTTTCTTCTAAGATTGCCCTGTATTTGGCTTCATACATCTTTCCATCATCTCTGACCAGCTTTCCTGTCCCTGCTGAAGAAAAGCATCCCCACAACATGATGCTGCCACCACCATGTTTCACGGTGGGGATGGTGTGTTCAGGGTGATGTGCAGTGTTAGTTTTCCACCACTCATTGAACGTTTTGGCCTAAAAACAAAACTCTATTTTGGTCTCATCTGACCAAAGCACCTTTTTCCACATGTTTTCTATGTACCCCAGATGGCTCCTCGCAAACTGCAAACGGGAATTCTTATGGATTTCTTTCAACAATTTCTTCTTGCTATTCCTCCATAAAGGCCAGATTTGTGGAGTGCACGACTAATAGTTGTCCTGTGGACAGATTCTCCCACCTGAGCTGTGGATCTCTGTAGCTCGCTGCTTCTCTGATTAATGCTCTCCTTGCCTGTCAGTTTAGGTGGACGGCCATGTCTTGGTAGGTTTGCAGTTGTACCATACTCTTTCCATTTTTGGATAATGGATTGAACAGTGCTCCTTGAGATGTTCACAGCTTGGGATATTTTTTTTTATAACCTGACCCTACTTTAAACTTCTCCACAACTTTATCCCTGACCTGTCTGGTGTGTTCCTTGGCCTTCATGATGCTGTTTGTTCACTAATGCCCTGTGCACACGGTAAGATTTTCCAACAACAAAACCGTGGATTTTTTTCCGATTTCCGATTTTTTGTCGGCTCAAACTTGTCTTGCATACACACGGTCACACAAATGTTGTCGGAAATTCCGAACGTCAAGAACGCGGTGACGTACAACACATACAACGAGCCAAGAAAAATTAAGTTCAATAGCCAGTGCGGCTCTTCTGCTTGATTCCGAGCATGCGTGGACTTTTGTGTGTCGATATTGTGTACACATGCTCGGAATTTTGAGAAACCTGCTCTCAAACATTTGTTGGCAGAAATTCCGACAACAAATGTTCTATGGAGCATACACACGGTCAGACTTTCCGACAACAAGCTCACATCCAACATTTGTTGTCGGAAAATCCTATCGTGTGTGTACAGGACATAAGGTTCTCTAAGAAACCTCTGAGGGTTTCACATAACACCTGTATTTATACTGAGATTAAATTACACACAGGTGGACTTTATTTACTAATTCTGAAGGCAATTACACTAGATTTTAGTTAGGCCCCTTTCACACGTGCGGACCGTATGTCCATATTTCATCCATCCGTTTTCGGATGAAATACGGACATACATGCATCTCTATGGGATAGCCGGTGTCAGCAGATGAACATCCGCTGATACCCGATATCATCCGTCCCCGCTCTCGTCCGATTCTGCAGACGGAGGAAAATCCTATTTTTCTATCCATCTGCAGAGCGGATCAGATGAACACGGACAGACTGTCCGTGTTCATCCGATCTCCCATAGGGGAGAGCGGAGATCTGACAGGGCGGTCTCTGCACAGTGTGCAGGGACCGCCCTGTCATCCGCCGGCTCAGCGGGGATCAACGGAGAGATCCCCGCTGAGCAGCGGATGTTCACGGGTCAGATCAACACAGATCCGTCCCGTGTGAAAGGGGCCTTAGGGGTATCAGAGTAAAGGGGGCTGAATACAAATGCACGCCACACTTTTTAGATATTTATTTGTAAGAAATTTTGAAAACCATTTATAATTTTCCTTAAACGTCACAATTATGGGTCACTTTGTGTTGGTCTATCACATAAAATTCCAATAAAATGCATTTACGTTTTTGGTTGTAACATGACAAAATGTGGAACATTTCAAGGGGTGTGAATACTTTTTTAAGGCACTGTATGTACTTTATGTGTGTATTTAGCTGTTTGTCTGGAGTATACATTTCATGTACAGGAATTTTAACCAACAAAAAGACAAATAAGCTCACTTACCCACTGGGAATTGTCTTGACGATGCCAGCCTTGTATTTATCTGCAAAGTTCACTCCATACGACACTCCAGTCGCCACCACCGTCTTATGAAAAGGAAAGGGAAGACAGTGTATATATTCCAACAGTATATGTTAGGTTGAATTCAACAATTGAATCATCAATTACAAAAATCACATTAAAAACGCTGCGCTATCAAAGGTATAAGCAAAAAGCCTCTGAACTGGAAAAAATATATCCTCTACACCGTGGTAATAATAATGTATAAAATATATAATTAAAAATATATAAAATGCTTAGTAGCTAAATAATAAAGTGACAATGTGCATTCATATAGTGATAAAAAAAAAATAAATAATAATAATAATTTTAAAGCAAATAAGTCAGTGGAAATTTAAATAGATCCAAATACTGGAATTATAAAAGTGCTTAAGTGCACTGTGCAAAGTTCAAATTGATCCAATTTACAGTTGCTCCACGCTCCATGCGATTCAGTATGCTGTGATGTCATCACCCCCCTGAGGAAGATAGGAAATTGTATTGACACATGTAGGGTAAGGGGACAGGACGGCACGCTTAGCAGATCAGCTGTTAGGAACGATCAGCATACCATTCGGTTACCAGCTGGTTTCAACCATTCGTTTTTTTACTTGATATAGAATGGCGCACTGAAGCGCCTGGATATTGTGAGTACCCTGTGTGGGACCTGTTTATTTTTGGTTCAATAAATTGCATAAGCATACTACACTATGAGATCCTTTTTTCATTGATTTACTGAGGCACATTGGCGATTGATCCAGGATCCCGGACGAACTGATGAACCCTGTAGTGGTTCCAAATCGTGTATTGACCAAGCTTAACAGCAAGGTCACACACCTTAAGGTGAGCCTTCATTACATGGGGGGGAGCACCTGAGTAAGAACACAGCATCTGATTATTGCATCACTTTCACAGCATACTGAATTGCATGGAGTGTGGAGCACCTGTAAATTGGATCAATTTGAACTTTGCATAGTGCACTTAAGCACTTTTATAATTCCAGTATTTGGATCTATTTAAATTTCCACGGACTTAATTGCTTTAAATTTTTTTTCCCACTATATGAATGCACATTGTCACTTTATTATTTGGCTATTAAGCATGTGTCATTTTATATATTTTACATTATATATTTTATACATTATTATTACCACGGTATAGAGGATATAGTTTTTCCAGTTCAGAGGCTTTTTGCTTATACCTTTGATAGCGCAGCGTTTTTTTTTTTTTTTTAACATAAAGTTTATTTAAATTTTCCAAACAAATTAAACCAAAACTTTACATTGCCAGGTTATACCATCATACAATCATACATCAAATTTTCTTTTACACATATCTGCATATTCACAAGTAACAGCAACAGTTGCACCAATAGATAGTCGCCAATCTGATATCTAATATCTCCTAACCCGTTATACAGACGAAGTAACCGGAATCTATGGGGAGGGAGGGGGGGGTACAGGGAAGGGAGGGGGGGAACCCACCTCTGAACGTCCACCCGGTCACAGCTATTCAATAGTTAAGTGCCTTGCCTTCTCCCAATCTGCCCAGATTTTCCCAAACTTTTTGGGGCAGTTCCTGCCCATATACGTTAATTTGTAGAGCGGGAGTGCTGTATTTACCAGGGATTGCCATAGCTGTTTAGTAGGTGGTAAGGTCAGGTTCCACTGCAACAGAATTGCTCTCCTAGCATAAAACGTAGTATACAGCAAGTCATCATAGAGGGCCTTCATAAACCAACTGAAAAGAGTGCCTTTACTCATTTAATTTAGATGTTAGGACAGGAAGTGATGGGAGTAAAATCCAACAAGCACACGGAAAAAAAAACAAAAAACATTTTAAGTAGACTGTTGAAAGGTTTCTGACTTTTGATCATTTTTTTTTTATTGCTGGTTTTGCTTTGCTGACCTAGTGACTACAGCAACCTTACTTCCTGTATGAGTGTCGCAGAGACCGGAAGTGAGGTCACAGACAGACATGAAATGTCACAATAATACACTTGTAACAACAATGGAGAACAAAAAAGCACACTTCTCTTTGATTCGCGCACCCCTTTTCCACTATCATTTGGGACAGCCTTCCACATACTTTTATGGAAGCACTCCATCACTAGAGCAGATTACCACCAAATCTCTCTTGCTTGCAAAAGGGTGGCGAAGGACCAACATCTTTCTGGTCCAGCTAGCAAGGAAGCAACTCCATTGAAGCAAGTAAGCAGTCTCTTTGGGATGCTGTTTCTAGTAACAGGATTGCTTATTTGACACGGTCTTTATATGTTCCTGAAATCCAGTTGTTTTCTGGAATGGCACATGATGACTCGGGTTCTTTTTTTTTTTTGGATACTCTACTGTAGAAAGTGGTGGTGATGGTGACATTAGCTGTGCACTCTGCTACTACGGCCCCAGGTCGACAGGGTGACACAACCTTAGGAGGGGTGTCAATGTCTTGAACAGTGGTGGCCGCTCCATAAGGGGCGCAGGGGCTCCGCTCCCCATCCATGCGTCTGGCCCTCTGATCTACATACAGGCCGCCGGACGCATGGATTCTAATGGCAGGGGTGTATTTTTTTTAAGTACGTGCTTAGAGCCAGAGGCCCTAATAGGCTTCAAAACAGGATGGGCTCGGGGCGCAGAACACTGCTCTCTGATCCCACCCATTTGTGTGACACTAGCGAATGAATATTCGCTAATCTGCCTCATTTTCCTCCCGGCTAATCAGATAGCCTCTATTGGCCAGGGAGCAGAGGCGTATCTAGGGTATGGCAGCCATGGCAAGTGCCATGGGCGCCATACGGGGGGGCGGCAAAAAAGCCGCCCCCCTGCACAAAAAATAAAGTCCCACCCATCCTCTAGCAGCCGCCTCCCGCTCTAATCTTGTCCCCGGCGGCACGATCTGCCTGCTGGAGCGCGGCGCTGGCACAGCAAATGAGGAAATCAGGACAGTGAAGCCAGTGACAGGTGAGGCGCCCCCCATGACGCAGATGAGTTGGTCTGGCCACAGAGCGAGCGCCCGGGACTCTGCGCTGAGATACAGTAACTGGGGGAGGCGGAGCTTAATGCTCCGCCTACCCTCTTCTGCGCAGCTGCTTCAGCTTCTCTTCTGGTGGGTCTCTCGGGCCGGGTCTGTGTGACGTGCTGACACCCGAACATGGAGGCTGGAGACCAGGAGAAGAAAGAGACATCAGAGAGTATAAAAACAATTGGAACCCCCCCCCCAGGCAGCAGCAGCAGGTACTAGTACTGTACAGCACTTGTCACCACGGTATTGATCATCATGCTGATGTTACTGTATTTATGGGTGCTGATGTTACTGCATTTATGGGTGCTGATGTTACTGTATTTTTGGGTGCTGATGTTACTGTATTTTTGGGTGCTGATGTTACTGTATTTTTGGGTGCTGATGTTACTGTATTTATGGGTGCTGATGTTACTGTATTTTTGGGTGCTGATGTTACTGTATTTTTGGGTGCTGATGTTACTGTATTTATGGGTGCTGATGTTACTGTATTTTTGGGTGCTGGTTAGGCAGCATTTATGGGTGCTGATGTTACTGTATTTTTGGGTGCTGGTTAGGCAGCATTTATGGGTGCTGATGTTACTGTATTTTTGGGTGCTGATGTTACTGTATTTATGGGTGCTGGTTATGCCGCATTTATGGGTGCTGATGTTACTGTATTTTTGGGTGCTGATGTTACTGTATTTTTGGGTGCTGATGTTACTGTATTTTTGGATGCTGGTTAGGCCGCATTTATGAGTGCTGATGTTACTGTATTTTTGGGTGCTGGTTAGGCCGCATTTATGAGTGCTGATGTTACTGTATTTTTGGGTGCTGATGTTACTGTATTTATGGGTGCTGATGTTACTGTATTTTTGGGTGCTGGTTAGGCCGCATTTATGGGTGCTGATGATACTGTATTTATGGGTGCTGTTGTTACAGCATTTATGGGTGCTGATGTTACGGCATTTATGGGTGCTGGTGAGGCCGCATTTATGGGTGCATTTTTGGTTGCTGGTGAGGCCGCATTTATGGGTGCTGATGTTACTGTATTTTTGGGTGCTGGTTAGGCCGCATTTATGGGTGCTGATGTTACTGTATTTTTGGGTGCTGATGTTACTGTATTTATGGGTGCTGATGTTACAGCATTTATGGGTGCTGATGTTACTGCATTTATGGGTGCTGGTGAGGCCGCATTTATGGTTGCATTTTTGGGTGCTGGTGAGGCCGCATTTATGGGTGCTGATGTTACTGCATTTATGGGTACTGATGTTACTGTATTTATGGGTGCTAATGTTACTGTATTTATGGGTGCTGATGTTACTGCATTTATGGGTGCTAATGTTACTGTGTTAAGGTTATCTGAAAGATAGGTTTCAAATGTTGTGACAGGGGCGCAGTTTCAGTTCTTGCCATAGGCACCATTTTCACTAGATACGCCTCTGCCAGGGAGTCTTAGTCCCTGCTGGTAGATGACCCGCCATCCTTCTCCCAGGGGGGAGGGAGTGTTGGTTGTGCCGCCCCCCCAAAAATAGTGAGCACCAGCCACCAATGACACTTGTCGTCATATAACCCAGACACTTGATGACGGGGGGACAACATCAGAGAGAAACTGAGCTCTGCAGTGAGAGCTGGCCAAGCTATTTTAATTTTTTTTCTAATTCCAGATGTCCTGAGAAATGAATAAAGAACCACCTTATACTACTGTTTTGGTCAAAACCGAACTACAGAATGAAATGCAGGTCCAACTCTCCACTCACCACAATTATTTCTATCGGAATGGGAACTCGAAGTTTATGCTTGTACCGTTCATTTATCTCCTTCACCACCACACATACCAAGAAGGCCAGAAGTCCAGCGACGAAATCACAGATATTGGTTTTTGCAATGTTTTTGAAGATGTCTATAATGGTCTAAAAAATAAAGAACAAGACAAAATGATAATGCATCCTATGGAGGTGTTAGGTCACATAACAATAAAACCAATGGACATCCAATTTTCTACATTTGTTCTAACTCGCACTAAAAAATTGCCAGCTGGACATAATGCAGATTTATTAAAGATATGTCTCAGCTCAACTTGATCTTCTTCTGAAGAGCCTTCTACTGCGCCAAGGCTTAATTCATGTGTTAATAATCAATTATGAAAGTATATCTAAAGCCAAACCATTGTTTTCCTTTTAGGATACATTGGGGAATCCTATACCCTCCTAGACAATTGACACCAAAAACAGGTGTCACTAGTTTTCCCCTCTATTCCTGTTCTAGTCCTGTTACAACTGTAAACTTTCAGATTTCCCATCATTTTCTCTCCCAGTTTGAGTGTTCATCAGGACAAATAGTGAAGGTGAAGGCTTTTTTTTTAGCTGAGAGTTTGATTACTCCCACCTGCCTCTGAAAGAAGTTTCTAGAGCTTAGGGACAGGATTTTCAAATGATTATTTGAGTATTTATCATGCCCCAGCCACTCCAGAAAGTTGTTGAAAAGGTAATAAAGGTGCAGGAGGCCTGATCAGAATGGTCTTTCCTCTTCAGAGAGGGTTCCAGTCTCCTGAGGGGTTGTTGATCCTGGGAGATAGCCAGAGAGACAAGAGACTGAAGTCTGGGCCTCAACAGCCACTGGGCTGAGTGCCTGGAGAGAATTGCCAATGGATGTTTGCTGGAGGGCACTGCACTGAAGTCCTAGTCTGGAGAAAGATCTTGTTATCTCCCTCACTGGGGATCTACCCGTGAATGCTGGGTGGCAGACAGCTCCTGGGACACTGTGAGTTAAGACGCTGCTGGAGATTATTAGTTCCCTTCTGGCACTTGCACAACTAAGTGCTAGAGAATGCTATGGGGACTGCTGCTGTGGGGTCCTAGATATACTGGCCATTCCCTGCTACCTCCAGAAAAGCTGCTTTTTGTAGGTTAGAGAGAAGTGTCCTCCTTATTGTTGCTACTGATCCTTTTTGAGCATCCTGTGACCCTAAACCCCTCTCCTGTTGACATTCTTCAGCAATAAATACTAAAAAGACATCCCTTAGACTGAGTCTGAATTGTCGGCATGTGTGGGGCTGAGCTTGTGTAACTGGCAAATTTTGTACTACTAGGGAGAGTGTAGGCAGGTACAGTCTCTTTTCTCCACTGCAGGTGGCGCTCATCTGCAGCCGCAATGCAGGAGAAGAGGAAGTCAAGAGGAACATGGTTCCTCTACAGTTTCCTGGGTCACTGGGGTGGTGATCCAATTGGATGCTGATGGCCCATATGACTTTGGCAGCCATCTTGGGTCTGACAGATCCTATTTAAGACTCTGCCTCCTGGGTTTGGCGTGCTTTTATCGTGTGGACAGCGTAGGGACAGGCTACCCATTTGTCAGGGACAGTAATAGGGACAGGGACAAATAGGGAAAGTCTAGGGACATGCTACTCTTCTTGGAAATCTCCCCGCTTGGGCTTGGACGTCCAGGTCACAGTCTGCCCCTCAAGACAGACGCTGTCAGCTTAGCTGAGACTAGAGTTGCCACCTCATCCCTTTAAACCCGAACACCTTTGAATTACACAGGTTCTGAGGCTAATTAAATGCAGATAAGGCACCAAGTGAGTTTAATTACCACCTTAATCAGACACAGAACCTGTGTAATTAATATGTGTTCGGCTTTAAAGGGATGAGGTGGCAACCATAGCTGAGACCTGCTCCACTGCATGCTGTGACATTTGTGAATGCTCCCGGTTGGACTGGCTTCCGCTGTGTTGTTTTAAACTGTTTACTTTTGTTTCAATACAAGTTCAAGTGCATTACTTCTGGACTCAGTGTGTGATACTGCTGCCACACCACGCTGTACCCACCCACAAGAACCTGGGCATAATTTCAGCAGCCTCCGAAGGGGGTAACCGCCACAATTGTTTCTTCAACTCAGGAATTAATTGTCTCCTTTTATTTTAGTTTATATTCCACTCACTAGTGTTGGGCACTCAATGCCCATCCCCCTCGTCGCTGGGTGCCCTGGATCCAGACATTGTTACTGCCCATCTTTTTTTTTTATCCCTAATTATTTTCAAATTACAAGTATGGATCAACAGGACATTTTCTGTACTTGCAGAAAATGTTCTTAGATATAATGACTGCATTATTTTTTTGTTTTGCAGGGTAAGGACTGGTAAACTGCAATATATTAAGCTTTTGTTCTTGGGTTTGTATAAACTTTACATGTAACTATGAAAGGACTTTCAATGACAGCTTTCTATGGACAAGCAGAAAAAGGGAAAAGATAATAGATTATATTTCAACATTAGCTTTATCCTGGATACATTAAAGATACTAAGCGGTTTTAAAAGTGCATCTTTCTTCTAAATTTTTAGCAGGATTTTAAAGTATAATTTGAATAACCCTTTAGAAGTAAAATACTTGCATATATAATTGACAACACTCCATTATAATTCTCTGTGGGGACGTTCAGAAGTTGTTTCACTTGCGACACAAAGACCTGAAAGGCTGCAGCGGTTGTGAAGCCGCCAACCAACGGTTCTCCAAGATATCGTACAATGAACCCGATCTGCAACACACCTAGTAAGAGCTGTAAAAACAAGAAAGAAAGAAATACATAAAATATATTCTTAGTTAAAATGTTTTCATTGAAAATAGGTGAGAAAAGCAACTTATGCAAGGGCTGTACCAAAAGTAATGTAAAAGTGCGAAAAGCTTTTTTATTAACCATTTTTTGCGATACAGCACTGCGTTACTTTAACCAACAATTGATTGGTCACCCAAATAAAATGCACCCAATGCTGTACCCAAACAAAATTGATGTAATTTTTTTTTTCCCACACATAGAGCTTTCTTTTGGTGGTATTTGATCCCCTCTGTATTTTTAATTTTTTGCGCTATAAACAAAAAGAGACTGACAAATTTTAAAAAAGAAAAACAATATTTTTTTACTTTCTGTTATAAAACATATCCAATAAAAAAAAAAATTTTTAAATCTAATTTCTTCATGAATTTAGGCCAATATGTATTCTGTTACATATTTTTGGTAAAAAAAATCCCAATAAGCGTATATTGATTGTAGACGCTATAACTTTTGCACAAACCAAACTATAGGATATACGGTATACTGGAATTTTCATATATTTTTATTTTTATATTAGTAATGGCTGTGATGAGCAACTTATAGCGAGACTGCGATATTGTGGCGAACAATCGGACACTAATTGACACTTTTGACCCTTTGTGGGAACCAGTGACACTAATGCACTGTCGCTGTATTATTGACACTGGCTGGGATCAAAGGTCAGTCACAGCGTTAAATGTGTGCCTAGCCAGTGTTTTTGTGTACTGTGTGGTGCTTTTACTAAGGAATTGTGATTGTGAAACTTGTGGCAAAATATAAAATATTCCATAGACTCACCATGCCTCTCAGCAAATAGCTTTGGGGTGTCTACTTTTCAAAATGGGGTTATTTGCGGGGTTTTGAACTGTCCTGGCATTTTATGCCCAACATTAGAAGCTTATGCCACACATCACCCACTCTTCTAGCCGCTTGAACCACCAAGTCTTTTCTGACACTTTTTTGTTTACATGAAAAAAATTTAATTTTTTTGTTAGAAAATATATAATGTTTGGGGGTTCAGAGGCACCACAGATAAAAATGGTAGGCGTTGCATTTTTTTTCACACAGTATTTGCGCAGCGATTTTCCAAACGCAATTTTTTTTGGGGAAAAAAAACACTTTTCTGAATTTTAGGTCCCGTTCACACCTATGCGAATTAGATGCGGCTTATACCGCATCCAATTCGCAGGACATTTTAAAATACATTCATTTGAATGCATCTGGTTCACATATGTGTATTCTATTCGCACTGCGCATTGCCCAAAAAACGTGTGCGTTTTCTGGGCATTGCGGTGCAAATTACAAGCACATTATTTTCTATGGGAACGTATCCGATTTGCAAATGCATTCCATTCTGAACACAAATTCTCTCCTTCTCCTCACTACACCTCCCCCCTCCCCCTGCTCACTGATCTGGAGCTACAATGGAGAGGAACCGCTGAACAGCTGTTTTTCCTCTTCGCAGAGAAAACAGAGCTGGAATTCGCACCGCAGATGTGTGAACCCAGCCTAAATGCACAAAAACACATTATATTGCCCAAAAAAAGATGATTTTATGCTGGGTACATAAATACCAAACACAACATGCTTTAAAATTACCCACACCCGTAATTACGCACACACAGTGGCGACAAACTACATACATTTTTAAAAGCCTTTAAAGGTTACCACTTTAGATTTACAGAGGAGATCTACTGTTAAAATTACTGCCCTCGATCTGAGGTTCGCGTTGATACCTCACATTCATGATGCAATTGCTGTTTACATACGACACAAGACCAATGCCTGTGTTCGCGCCTGTGTACGTGCAATCATGGGGGGGACAGGGTGCTTTAATTATTTATTTTATTTATTTATTTATTTTAACTATTGCTTTTTTATTTTATTTTTACACTGTCCCTTTATTTATTTATTTTTTTTATCATTTTTATTGTTATCACAGGAAGTGTAAATATCTCCTATGATAGCAATAGCTAGTGAAAGGTACTTTTTTTTTTTTTAAATGTGGGATCTATTAGACTCTAGATCTCTCCTCTGCCCTTAAAGCATCTGACCACACCAAGATCAGTGTGATAAGATGCCTTCCCAATGACTCTGTTTATATCCGTTAAAACCAAAGTCAGCTTCTGGCCATAGAGATGATTGGAGCTGCTTTGGTCTCCGATTAGCTCTATGGTCAGCTGGCGGAATCAGCGGCTGCACTCTTGGGTTCCCTGGTGGGACAGGAGAGCCAGAGAAAACAATGGAAGATGATGGGGGGGGATGTTCCCTCCCTCCCACTGCTTGTAAAAGCAGTCTAGCGGCTAGGATTGCTTTTACATGAAAGCCGACTGCCGGCTGAAAAAAACAATACCAAGATGATGCCTAAACCTGCAGGCACCATTCCGGTATAACCACTCAAAGTCCAGCAACATACCAGTTAATCCCTGGTCTTTGTTGGGCATATATTGTACTATTCTTTTTTTTTCATTCAGCCTGTGGGTTAAATGAAAAAAGAAAACAGATTCCTCTATTCACAGTCACGAATTTACGTATCATGAGAGCAAACCCTGTTGCTGTCAAAATAAATAAATCCATACTGCAGCTGAATGGCGTACCTGCAAAGAAAACAGAGGTTAACAGTAAATCACAGTAACAGTACTGTAAAACAGTAGGACATACCTGCAAGGCAAACACAATAAAACACAGTAACAATAAAACATTACAGTATAGCATAGAATACAGTAAATTACAATAATTTTAATGTTTTTTTTTTTTATTTATTTTTTTTTTTACACTTTTATCATAGCTTCCAGCTTAGGGTCTGTCCAAATGTGATGGCCATCTAACATTTTTCGAGACCCTGTGTGAATATGTGCCCTAGAACTGTGCCGTGCTGTACCCTAGTCTAATGCCTCGTACACACGAGTGGACTTTTCAACGGACTAGGTCCGACAGTCTTTCCGACGGACTTTGCAGCGTAGGTCCGCCGGACTTTCAAACGAACGGACTTGGACACACACGATCACACCAAAGCCCGACGGATTCGTACGTGATGACGTACGGCCAAACTAAAATAAGGAAGTTGATAGCCAGTAGCCAATAGCTGCCCTAGCATCGGTTTTAGTCCGTCGGACTAGCATACAGACGAGCGGATTTTTCGACTGGACTCGAGTCCATCGGAAAGATTTGAAACATGTTTTATTTATAGGTCCGTTGGACTTTTGGGAAAATAAAGTGCACGGGAGCCCACACACGATCTAATTGTCCGACGGAGTCCGGTCCGCTGGACCAAGTCTGCCGGAAATTCCGCTCGTGTGTATGCGGCATAATACTCCACGAGTGTGTGGTAGCGACAGGAACAGTCCGTGATGCAGAGACCAGGTTGGCCAGGACAGGAGGGATAAAAATAGCGGGTGTCACGCCTATAACCATGCTTGCAACAGACACTGCATCTTTTTGGGGTGCTCCTTGGGTAGGGGTACCAGGAAAGACATCTGGGAAATGCCTCTCATGTAGCTGGCTCACTGCATCTGGGTTGTGAATTTTGGCCACAGCACCTGCTGGATACAGAAGGGCTGTGATGACCTCTTCCTGGAATTTTAGGAAGGATCCAGTTAATCCAGATGCTTTGTATAGCACATAAGCGTTTAACAGAGCCAATTGGAATAAGTATACAGACAATTTTTTATACCAGCGTCTGGTCTTACAGGCAACTAAGTACGGCCCCATCATCTGGTCGTTGAAGTCGACCCCTCCCATTTTATGGTTGTAGTTCTGGTCATAGAGGGACTTCTCAACAACACCAGTCACTGTAGGAATTTGGATTGCCGTATCTGGGTGAATGGAAGACAGAACAAAAAAGTTCCGTTTGTCCTTCCATCTTACTGCAAGTAATTCATTGGACCTCAAGTAGGCTCTCTTCCCCTGACTAAGTTGGGCATTTACAAGCATGCGCCAATTCCTGATTGATAGAGGTGTCTAGAAAGTGTCACGCTTGAATAAAAATTGTCCATGTATAAATGGTACCCTTTCCCGAATAAGGGAAACACCAAGTCCCAAACAATCTTGCCATTGCTCTCTATGTAGTCTGGGCAGTTTGGGGGCTTCAAGGTGCTATCTTTACCCTCGAGAAACAAAAAACTCCATATATAGCCTGTTGCCCTGTCACAGAGCTTATACATATCTGGCAGGCTTGCAAGGGAGATACTGTTTGCAAACAAGACGGCCAGAAAATTTTATCAGGGACTCATCAATGCAGACATCATGATCGGGGATAAACAAGGCTGCAAATTTTTCACTGTAGTGGTTTACGAGAGGCTAAATTTTATGGAGCCGATCATGTTCAGGTTCACTGGGAAGACGGGAGAGTTCATTCTAAAATATGAGGTAGCAATGCCGCTCCAAGCGTGTTGGTGTCTCTAATAACCGCCCTCCCCACTCACAACTTCAGGTGCAGGCTCTGCAATGGTGTAGAAATTTCGAGAAAACAGCTGAATGGTCGCACTCAGAATAACACCTTTTATTCGAGCAAAACAGTGTAGAAGATCCAAAATCTCTTACATCATGGTGATGAAAAGTACAGACAGGCTAACGCATTTCACATCAATATAAATGCTTAATCAACCTGCTATGATTAAGCATCTATATTGATGTGAAATGCGTTAGCCTGTCTGTACCTTTCATCACCATGATGTAAGAGATTTTGGATCTTCTACACTGTTTTGCCACAAATAAAAGGTGTTATTCGGAGTGCGGCCGTTAAGCTGTTTTCTTCAATTTTCGACAGAGTTCATTGTCGTGAAAGTGCATAAACCGCAGCATCTGTTTGTATCGAGTCCTGGCCATGGTAGCAGAAAACACGGGCATGTGGTGAATTGGGTCAGTGGACCAATATGACCACAACTCACACTTTTTAGTAATGCCCATGTTGAGGGATAGGCCCAGAAAGGTCCTAAATTCGGGAATCATTATAGGTTTCCAGCCAAATTGTCTGGCAAGGGGTGAATTTGGGTTTTGGGCGATAAATTGACCAGCGTATAAATTGCTTTGGTCTACAATAGATCCATACAAATCTTCCGTGAAAAACAGTTCAAAAAGTCAAGGGGCATTAAATCTGCTGTTTCCACCTGTATTCCGGTTGGCCAGTGAATGGGGGAAGTACAGGCACTGCAGAATCTGTGGGCTGCCAATCAGGATTTGCAAGCGCAGCGGGAAGGGCACTATGGGCTCTACAGGCCTGTGGTCGAACTCTTGGTGGCTGTGGGGCACTACTTGTGCTAGCCACCTCACCAGCTTGAACTGCACTTTTGGGACTCGCCACGTCACCAAGTGATACTGCAGTGCTGGTTTGTCTATGACCAGGATGTACTAGGCCGCTGGTGCTTGCCAGTTCACCAGAAGTTTGAGCGGCACTAGTACTGACACTATGCTGCATACAAGTATAATGCGGTTGTTGCACCTCTGTAACAGAAGAACAGGGTTGGGTACGCCTGACCTTAGCAGGGACCACTAATCTGTCATCAGAGCTATCTGTCAGGGTGCTGCTCACTACAGGTTCAAATACTGAGCCTGAATCAAACAGTGAGGACTCCCCACTGTCATCTGTCATGCTCAGTATCCTGTAGGCATCCTGTAGGCATCCTGTAGGCATCTTCACTAGTGTACCTTTCGTTTGACATTTTTGCCAATAAATTTATAGGTAACTATTGCGACTCACAGGTAAAAAAGCACCTGGTTATCAGGGGACTGTTTGTACCGATGCAAAAAAATTAACTGCTAGCACTTGCAGGGATCAGGCCTGACTCGGTTTTGTGTCATGCGTTTTGGAAGTGACCTTCTGATACTGCACTTGTGTGGGCTGGGCGGATGGGCTAAACGCAGGTACTGGCAGGTGTCTGGGCTGATCCTGCTAACGCCGCATTTTTGGGAACACTATACTACTGGGGACGCTAGTATAGGTCTGATCAGATCAAAGATATTGATCCATCCAGACACTATTCTAGTAATGGAGGTGTATGCGTGAATGTTAGTGCTACTAGCAATCAAAGGGTTAAATCTGACACTGTCTGGGATTGTCGCTAACTGAAGCTAACACCTAACTGATGCTGACACTTACTAGCTAACTATCGTCAACCGTGACACTAATACAGTGATCAGAAAAAAAATATCTGTACACTATACTAATGACACTGTGACAGGGAGTGAAAGGGTTAACGGGGAGGGGGGTGATCAAGGGGTTAAAAGCTTTATTAGGGGATATATGGGGGGTACCCTAAACCTATCTGGGCCTACCACTAACTGCCCTAACGCTGATTAGCGTCACAAGTGACATCAATAGAGTGATCAGAAAAAATATGAACACCGCACTTGGTGACACTGTGACAGGGAGTGAAAGGGTTAACGGGGGGGGGCAATCAGGGGGTGAAATATGTGCCTACATGTACTGGTGTTAGTGCAGTGTTGTGTACTCACTGTGAGATGCTTCTCTCCCGCACACTGGAACCGAAAGGGCTCCAGGACGAGAGATTGCATCACTTCCATTGCCTGTGTTAACAATACACAGGCATAGGGAGTTTGTCCATTGGTCAGAACCAATCAGCAGGTACAGGCCAATGAAATAAATCATTGGCCTGGACCTGTTGAGTGATCGGTTCTGAACCGAATCCAATCGCCGCTGTGACGGCAGGGGGGCGAGTCACGTAACTGTACATGACTTTAACCAGTTCCGGACTGCCCCACGTACATATACTGCAGCAGGGCGGCCCGGCTGCGCAAAGAGCCTTGTGACTCATTTTACTATACACTGCACCCCCTTCAGTTCTCTTGCTGAAGGCCTTAAGTTGGAAAAAAAAGAAAACATTTACAACTTTAATATTTAGTCTTGTCGTGATTTTTTTTTTAATTATATGTGGCAGTGTGGTCAGGACTGTAGTTACTATAATAGTATTCGAGGGACAGTACCTAATCACTATTGCTGGTGATGCAAACTGTAAATTGCATGCCACAAAGTAAATCACTGTTTCACTGTGACTGTTTTGGCCAGATCACATTAGCGAAAGTGAGTGTGACTGTAATTAGTTTGAAGGTTTTTTTCTCTTAAAACGTCAGACAATTTACCTGTATAATTCCGATAAGGAAGCAGAGCGTTCCAGATACTAACACCCTCTGCTGCATCATTCTTTCAGTGTCTAAGCCTGAATTTGAGTCTGAGCTGTTTGTGTGGTTTGTCATGTTTAGTTCCACTGATGTGTTATTGCTCAGTTTAAAGTCAGATTCTGGGGCCAGCTGAAGAACCACCACACCAACCATCAAACTAACCACTGGGAACGGTCCTGTTGAAATATTTCAGGAAAAAAAAGTTTAATATGTTTGCATATCACATTTCAAAAGAGATCATTTGTATGCGCACAAAAAAATCTTTTTAATAATACACGAAAAGATGCATACATAGGCACCTTGTTCAAGTAGGGAGCCAGGACAATATCTCTGTATAGGGGTCCCTGCTCCCCCTATACTCACCTTACAAGCTCTCCTTCACTGCTCCTGCCTCCACCCCTACCAGCAACAACACTTGAGTCAGTGTTGGCAACCGTCAGTATTTTTACTGGCAGCCAGTAAAAAACAGGCAATTTTCTCCTGCCAGTAAATGCCAGTAAAAACAAAAGGTTGCCAGTAAAAAATATGGCTGTGACACTCGGCCCGGAGCCAGCCGAAACCATACGAGTGCCTGCTACAGTGTGTTCGGGCGGCTCTGGTGGAGGCAGTGCCTGAGCATGTCCTGTGATGTCATGGTGCAAGGGAGCCAAGCAGTGCGGCCAGAGCCTTGTGTGTGGGTCTGCGATGCGATGAGAGCAAGGCAGGCCAGGAGCGGGACCATCGGTGCTGTTTGGACTGGAGGGACCACCTGGCTTGGAGAGAGACTGTCACTGTGACATGTCGTGTCGGTAATGTGTAGTGCTGCACACTGCTGTCAGTATCACTGTGAGAGTGAATTTCATGTGTGTGCCACCCTCTTCCTGGGCTACTTACTTACTATATCGAAAATAAAATAAGAAATATGATTTTTGCCTTATTATCTACCTTAAATCACATTGCTAATTACATATTTTACTTGTTTGTAGTCTAAATAGTGAAATTTGTACTTAAAACTGTAATTTTGTAACTTTTAGAAATGCCGGTAAAAACTTGGCTGTGCCAGTAAATTTTGGGTGTCGTGTCAGTAAATTTCAATCTGTTAGGTTAGGAACACTGACTTGACTATGGAGGAGCAAGTGGTCTTAATCCCCTATGACAGTGATCAGGCCTAGCAACTGTGATAGACCCAAGTGGCAAAGGGACCTTTTGGAGGGGACTGCAAGGTAGCTTCTTGCCTACTGACTGTGGGCTCTGGCTTTTGAGGGGGCTCCATTCTTTGGAAGGTGTGTGCTTGAGGGACCTTTGGAGTGATTTTGCTTCAGATTTGGGTCTATGTCTCACTGAAAACACACAGCCTATGATAACCTAGGACCTGGATATAGATTTGGGACTTCTGTGCCCAAAGCATTGACTGCTTCAACCCTGCGACCCTGCGGTCTTCAAGTGCATGTGGGTCTGCGAGTGCACGTGGGACTGCGAGTACCTGTGTATTGTCTTGTTGAGTACCTGTGTATTGTCTTGTTGAGTACCTGTGTATTGTCTTGTTGAGTATTAGTGTCAGGAAGCTAGTTGTTAGGTAATTTGGACAGAGTATATTCCCCAATCCCCATTAAATTAGTAGGTATGATGCCCAGCGAGTGTGGTGATGCAACTCGGTGTACATCTTGCGGCATGTATGCGATTCTTGATCATCTGAACGAGCGCGAATACTGCTGTGCAAAATGTAAGCACATTGTTTCCAAAGCAGAGATATTTTACAAATGTTTAGTTACAGGATGTATGAGTTAACAGATGTTTTGGTTGTTATCAAATGCCATTCACACCTTCAGCTGTTAAAAGGTTTATCTCTGGCTTTCCCACAGAACTTGGGAAGTGACGTGTATATGTTAAATGACTATTTGCATATCAATGAATATCACCAAAGAGTTGAATGGTACTTCAAAAGAGTCCTATTCAAGGTGCCACCCCCTGTGGAATGTATAAATTGTACTGAGGCTCTCAGCCATTTTAGAACAATCATATCGGATGTATGCCATGTACAAAGTTTGTTCTCTATGTGGTTAGCTACATGCTTGTATATTAAATACATCAAATTAAATTCGGCTTCAGCAGTCAACGTTATTGAAAGTCCTTAAGTTCTGGGCTTTCCCTTTCACCTGGAGCATCCCAATAAATACGCTCCATTGAGTGACATTGGTGAAACCAGTCAGGGACCAGCACTGCTGGAGCTGAGGGACTCTCCTAGCTGTAGGTGGAAGAACTCCTCCAGTGAGAGTGGGGGGGCAGTGAAGGGAAAGGAAAGACAAATTCTGGTGGTAGGGGACTCAATTCTTAGAAGGACAGAGAGGGCAATATGTAACAAAGACCTGAAGCGCCTAACTATATGTTGTCTACCGGGCGCTCGGGTTCAGTACATCACAGATCTGGTGGACAGATTACTGGGAGGGGCTGAGGAAGACCCAGCTGTCATGGTGAGCGTTGGCACCAATGACAAAGTCAGAGGCAGATGCAGTGTCCTAAAGAAAGATTTTAGGGACTTGGGAGCTAAATTGAGGAAAAGGACCTGAAAGGTAGTGTTCTCAGGAATACTACCGGTACATCGAGCCACTCCAGAAAGGCAGAGGGAGATTAGGGAAGTAAACAAGTGACTGAGGAGCTGGTGTAGTAAGGAGGGGTTTGGGTTCCAGGAGGACTGGGCCGACTTCTCAGTCGGTCACCAGTACTATAGAAGGGACGGACTGCACCTAAATGAGGAGGGTGCAGATCGGCTGGAAATGAAGATGGCCAAAAAGTTAGAGTGGTTTTTAAGGGGTACAGAGGTAGAGATAGTAACCCCTCCTACCTGAGGGTGGAGGGGGAGACGGATCTCCTATCACAATTTGGACTAGCAGCAAGGATGGGAAGTGTGTGATAATGGGGGATTTTAACCACTTAAGGATCGAGCCTCTTTTTTAGATGTAAAATAACAAGTATAGGCGCAATCACTCAGAATTCCTACAGGATCAAATCTACAAAAGTTAATGAACCAAAATCTGTCAAATAGTAAAAAATGGGAAATAACAATCCATGTAGCAAGCACGAACCAATAGTCTATGTATTGCTGTTATTAAAATGGAGGGGTAAAAACGTCCAGAAGGAGCAAGCAGGGCTGCCATCATAGTAGGAAAGAAACCATGTTCCTGAGGCTGAAAAACAACAAGTGGAGAGGCGCCTCTGGGTGCAGACGTTTTTATAAGTATAAAATGCTTTAATATATCATAGATAAACTCACATTGTAGTAGTAAAAACAGGCATGGTCGTATAAGTCATGGGTGGCGCTCCCAATCCTGTGCCTGTGGACAGTCTCTGCGGTGGATGTATAGACAGCTCTTCCGGATGTAATAAGCCGGCTTCAGACACGGAGGAGCGGCCTCAGAATGAGGCTTGTAACACACGAGACCGCTGGCTGCAGGAGGATGACATCATCAGCAGTGGACGCGTTTCTTGGGCATGCACGCTTGGATAGTTTGCAAGCTGCGCCCCTTTATCAACAGGCCTCTCCACTTGTTGTTCTTTTTTTAGATGTGTCGTTTACAAGCTTTACAGCTTTTTTTGCTAGAAAATTACTTAGAACCCCCAAACATTATACATTTTTTTTCTAACACCCTAGAGCATAAAATGGCGGTCGTTGCAATACTTTCTGTCACAACGTATTTGCGCAGCGGTCTTACAAGCGCACTTTTTTTTGGAAAAAATACACTTTTTTTAATTAAAAAATAAGACAACAGTAAAGTTAGCCCATTTTTTTTATTTTGTGAAAGATAATGTTACGTCAAGTAAATTGATACCCAACATGTCACGCTTCAAAATTTCGCCCGCTCGTGGAATGGTGACAAACTTTTACCCTTAAAAATCTCCATAGGCGACGTTAAAAAAATTCTACAGGTTGTATGTTTTGAGTTACGGAGGAGGTCTAGGGCTAGAATTAATGCTATCTCTCTACCGATTGTGGCAATACCTCACATGTGTGGTTTGAACACCGTTTTCATATGCGGGCGCTACTCACATATGTGTTTACTTCGGCGGGGCGGGGCGCGTTTAAAAAAAAAAAATTCTTATCTATTTTACCTTTTATTTTTTATTTTTACACTGTTTTATTTATTTTTGTTAAATTGTGTCACTTTTATTCCTATTACAAGGAATGTAAACATCCCTTGTAATAGAAAAAAAGCACGATAGGACCTCTTAAATATGAGATCTGGGGTCAAAAAGACCTCAAATCTCATATTTAAACTAAAATGCAATAAAAAAAAAAAAAAATGTCATTTAAAAAAATTATTTAAAAAAAATGGCCCTTTAAGAGCTGTGGACGGAAGTGACGTTTTGACGTCGCTTCCGCCCTGCAATGTCATGGAGACAAGTGGGGGCCATCTTCCCCTCACTCGTCTCCATGCCCAGCCACAGAGATGATCCGATCGCCTCCGCTGCTGCCGATGGCTCCGGTAAGCGGCGGAGGGCACCAGAGTGTGGCGGGAGGGCCCCTCTCCCGCTGCTGATTAAAAGTGATCTTGCGGCAAATCCGCCACAGAGACCACTTTTATCTTGTAGCGGACCGCCGGCCGAACATGAGGATACTGGGGTTATGGCAGCTAGCTGCTGCCATAACAACGATATTCCTCCTCAAAGTAAGGACATATATCGGCGTGCGGCGGTCCGAAAGTGGTTAATTGTTTAGACATAGACTGGGCGGAGGGAACCACGCATTTGTCTAAGGCTCGCCAGTTCCTAAATGTCTTGCAGGACAATTTCATGGGTCAGATGGTAGATGCACCAACTAGAAATAAAGCGTTACTGGATCTACTGATTACCAACAATACAATCACGGATGTGGAAATACGGGGCAATTTAGGAAACAGCAATCACAGGTCAATTGGCTTCACTATAAATCACACAAATAGGAAACAATAGGGGAATACAAAGACACTGAATTTCAAAAGAGCCAACTTCCCTAGACTACGAACCTTGCTAGAAGGCATAAATTGGGATAAAATCTTAGGAACAATGAACACGGAGGAGAGATGGGTTTGCTTTTAGAGCATATTAAATAAGGGCATTAGCCAATGCATCCCATTGGGTAATAAATTTAAAAGAGCGAACAAAAAGTCTTGGGTGACTTAACTCCAATGTAAAAATGTATATAAAAGCAAAGGAGAAGGCCTTCAAAAATACAAGGTTGAGGGATCATCATCAGCATTCAGACTTTATAAAGAATGTAACAAGAAATGTAAATTAGGGCGGCTAAGATAGAACACGAAAGACACATAGCGGAGGGGAGCAAAAAAAATCCCAAGAAATTCTTTAAGTATGGAAACAGTAAAATAGGGAGGACAGACCACATTGGCCCCATAAAGAATGAGGAAGGACATCTGGTTACAAAGGATGGGGAGATGGCAAAGGTATTGAATTTATTCTTCTCCTCAGTCTTCACGAGGGAATCGGGGGCTTCAGTAACCAAAACTGCAGTGTTTATCCTCATGACACATCACAGGAAGCACCTCCACGGTTAACAGAGGACAGAATTAAAATTAGACTTTGGAAACCTAACATTAATAAATCACCGGGACCAGATGGCTTGCACCCGAGGGTATTTAGTGAACTCAGTCAAGTAATTGCCAGACCATTGTTCCTAATTTTTACTGACAGTCTACTGACTGGAATGGTACCAGCTGATTGGAAAAATGCCAATGTAGCACCAATATTTAAAAAGGGCCCAAAATACTTCCCTGGGAATTACAGACCAGTTAGCCTGACATCAATAGTATGCAAGCTCTTGGAGGGGATGATACTATATACAAGATTTTAGTAATGAGAACTGTATCATTAGCAATAATCAGCATGGATTCATGAAGAATCGTTCTTGTCAAACCAATCTATTAACCTTCTATGAAGAGGGGAGTTGCCATCTAGATAAAGGAAGGCCCGTAGATGTATCTGTATTTTGCAAAAGCGTTTGACACAGTTCCCCATAAACGTTTACTGTACAAAATAAGGTCCGTTGGCATGGACCATAGGGTGAGTACATGGATTGAAAACTGGCTTCAAGGGCGAGTTCAGAGGGTAGTGATAAATGGGGAGTACTCAGAATGGTCAGGGGTGGGTAGTGGGGTCCCCCAGGGTTCCGTGCTGTGACCAATCCTATTTAATTTATTCATAAACGACCTAGAAGATGGGGTAAACAGTTCAATCTCTGTATTTGTGGACGATACTAAGCTAAGCAGGGCAATAACTTCTCTGCAGTATGTGGAAACCTTGCAAAAAGATCTCAATAAATGAATGGGGTGGGCAACTACATGGCAAATGAGGTTTAATGTAGAAAACTTTAAATAATGCATTTGGGTGGCAAAAATATGAATGCAATCTATACACTGGGGGGAGGACCTCTGGGGGAATCTAGGATGGAAAAGGACCTGGAGGTCCTAGTAGATGATAGGCTCAACCTCACCTACTATGTAACTATGTAACTATTTAACTGGACAGTATACTCTAGGTGCGGCCAGACCAGAGTCTTGTAGAGCGGGAGATAAAACGATAATTCTCCCGCTCTACAAGACTCTGGTCTAGCCGCACCTAGAGTATACTGTCCAGTTACATAGAGTAGGTGAGGTTGAAAAAAGACACAAGTCCAACAAGTCCAACCTGTGTGTGTGATTATATGTCAGTATTACATAATATATCTCTGTATGTTGCAATCGTTCAGGTGCTTATCTAATCGTTTTTTGAAACTATCGATGCTCCCCGCTGAGACCACCGCCTGTGGAAGGGAGTTCCATATCCTTGCCGCTCTTACAGTAAAGAACCCTCTACGTAGTTTAAGGTTAGACCTCTTATCTTCTAATTTTAATGAGTGGCCACGAGTCTTGTTAAACTTCCTTCCGTGAAAAAGTTTTATCCCTATTGTGGGGTCACAAGTTCTCAAGAAGGATGTACTGGAAATGGAGTGAGTACAAAGAATTACAACAAAGCTAATAAAGGGTCTGGAGGATATTAGTTATGAGGAAAGGTTGCGAGCACTGAACTTATTCTCTCTGGAGAAGAGACAGATATGATTTCAATTTCCAAATACCGTACTGGTGACCCCACAATAGGGATAAAACTTTTTCGCGGAAGGGAGTTTAACAAGGCACGTGGCCACTCATTAAAATTAGAAGAAAAGAGGTTTAACCTTAAACTACGTAGAGGGTTCTTTACTGTAGGAGCGGCAAGGATGTGGAATTCCCTTCCACAGGTGGTGGTCTCAGCGGGGAGCATCGATAGTTTCAAAAAACTATTGGATAAGCACCTGAACGACCACAACATACAGGGATATACAATGTAATACTGACATATAATCACACACATAGGTTGGACTTGGTGGACTTGTGTCTTCTTTCAACCTCACCTACTATGTAACTATGTAACTATGTAACCTGTGACAGACCTAGCCGGGAAAGAGACTTTTGGAGGGGACTGTATGCAAGCCTCTTGCCGATCGATCGGGGGCCCTTGCATTTGGGGGAACGGTGCTCTTTGTGAGCTGTATGCCTGGGGACCCTGGATTTGCCATATTGGAATAGTGGCTGATTCATAATGCTGGGACAGATACTGTTAGGAGATGCTGACGTAAATTCCAACACCTGTCTGTCTATTGTCTGCTAAAATGTGTATTGTAAATAAGTCTACTATGGGATCTAAGAGTCATTAGATCCCCATTGTTATTTGTGTTAATTAACTCTGCTATTGTGTGAAGAAGAGTATATGTTGATTGTGATAATGTTGATTGGATTTTCTGAACTACAAGACGGCCAGTCTGGCCTAATGGTCATGTCTGAGTCATCTAGGCTGTCTAAAGGGATTAGTTAATTAGCTCATGTTAATTAGGTTAATTAGGTTACAGCTGTATTGTTAGAGTAATATGAGCAGGAGGTATGCACCTCCACTTTTAGTGTATAAAAGCCTGTATTTTGCAATAAAAGAGATTCCTGTTTGAATTTACATACAGCCTGCCTGGTGTTTGTTCTGAGCTATCACAACTGGACTAGAATGGCACAGAGCTGTAGTTCTAGTTCCGGAGCATCGGATGACCGAACCATCAGACGTTGCAATCTGATTCAATAGCTGCAGAGGAGTGTCAGGAGAGCGGGTTGTCACATAACCCCCCCCCCCCCCTAGACTCAGAGACTCTAAGCAGAAAGACGCCTCAGTGCGCCAACCCGCACCTGCGCAGTAGACCTGATGGAAAAAGGCAGGAAAATGCCCAGGAGGCTCACAGGAAGTGACCTCAACCTGATGGAAAAAGGCGGAAAAATGCCCAGGAGGCGCATAGGAAGTGACCTCAAACTTCCCTATATAAGCCCAGCCCAGACACTGCCAAATTGCTGGATTATGTTCAGCCCCCCTTGTTCCTGTGCTAGTGTGTGATCTGTATAAAAAAATAGAGGTTCAGTCAGGGCAAAATCAATATAAACCTAACTATAGAATAAAAGCAGCTGAACACTAAAGGAAAAGATATAAAACCCTTTAAAAATACTGGATAAATAACAATGCAGCGCTATTGATACAAAAGGCAGGCTAACATATTGTTCATAGCATAGAAATATTGAAAGTCCCCTTTGATGTAGAAAAATGAGGGGATTAACTGTGCTACAGTGAAATACATAAACAATAACAATTATAGCCACGATTCATCTATGTAACACAAACACAGTGAAATTAAATAAGAAAAAAGGGGGGTTGAATCGCGCTAAAACAGATTGGTGATCATACACATCATCACCAAACCAAATATTTAGAACTAAGTGAAGAGTTTCCCTTTAGTGTATACATAATATACAAAACACATGTCAAATGAATAATCAATCCAAAAAAAAAAAAAGTTCAAAGTGATAATTAAAAAGTCCATGTATAAAAAATAAATCACCCAAGTGATATGAAAGTATCTTCAAAAAAAAGCGTGCTTGCTCCACCACCATGGAATCACACTGGCCGCTTACCAGAAATTCATGATCCCCCGTTACAGAGGATCAGAGAAAGCTGTTTGTTAATACTGCCACCCGACCAATGGATCAGAGACCTTATAACGAGATGGGACATCAAAGACTGCAGGGTCAGGCTAAAGATGTTCACACTGACAGGTACTCAGACATCAGCCCACAGCATTGCAGATACGGTCATAGAAGGCAAAAAAAGGCTCCATATAGTGTAAAATCATTGACTTTATTGGATAAGTAAAAAGTTAAACTCACATGTTAGTAGACAATAGTAGGCATGTAGTGTAGTCTGGAGCGCCGGCCGGAAGCTCACAGACAGCCCGTCCTACTGGAAACAACAGCAGCAATGGGAGGTGACGAGAACACGTCGCTCTGCTTAGTTCTAAATATTTGGTTTGGTGATGATGTGTATGATCACCAATCTGTTTTAGCGCGATTCAACCCCCCTTTTTTTCTTATTTAACTTCCCCTTTGATGTAGAAAATGAAAAAGAAGAGTTGACAGAAACGGTCTCCTCTATGGTGGTAAGGGTGCTCGCAAGCATTCATAAGGTGCAACCTAATCTGTGATTCCACCACCGGCTAACCAAACCGCTCACCTCAGTCTTTGGAGCCCTGAACTAACAGATGGGTCAAACAAGCATTCACCACTGAAAGTGGTCATATATGTAGGCTTGAGTAGGTAGAAATACAAAATCACACCACTTGAACAACCGCACACTGTTACCCTTGAATTTCCAACCATGGTATCATGTGTGTTTGACCCATCTGTTGGTTCAGGGGTCCAAAGACTGAGGTGAGCGGTTTGGTTACCGGTGGTGGAATCACGGATTAAGTTGCACCTTCCTTGTTGTGACCTGGAAACCTATTTGACTACTCTTGATTGCTGCTTGCCATTGACATCGGATTTGTACCTTGACCATTCTACTTCTTTGCCCCAGTTGTACTCAGCTGCCAGACTGGAACCGACCCCGGCTTGGATCTCGACCGTTCTTCTTCTGATTATCCCTTTTATGCCCTGTACACACGGTCGGACACTGAACGGACATTCCGACAACAAAATCCATCAATTTTTTCCGATGGATGTTGGCTCGAACTTGTCTTGCATACACACGGTCACACAAAGTTGTCGGAAAATCCGATCGTTCTGAACGTGGTGACGTAAAACACGTACATCGGGACTATAAACGGGGCAGTAGCCAATAGCTTTCGTTTCTTAATTTATTCTGAGCATGCGTGGCACTTTGTGTGTCGGATTTGTGTACAAACGATCAGAATTTCCGACAACGGATTTTGTTGTCGGAAAATTTTATAGCAAGCTCTCAAACTTTGTGTGTCGGAAATTCCTATGGAAAATGTGTGATGGAGCCTACACACGGTCGGAATTTCTGACAACAAGGTCCTATCACAAATTTTTCATTGGAAAATCCTATCTTGTGTACAGGGCATTATATTTCGTTGCCAAACTGGACTTGACCTCGGCTCGGATCTTGGATAAGGCTTGCACGGTGCCCCGCAACCCCGGGCACTCGTGCCACTCAGTGTCCACCAAGTCTCTGTCTCCTTCTCCAGAGACTTCAAAGACCCAAAGTGCAAGAGAGGCCTCCCCACTACTTCGGTCTCACCTCAGGTACGTGGCCCCCGTGACATAAGGCCTGGACAAGGTGTCAAATGCTTTGTTCACATCGAGAGAAAAGCATTGATGCTATGCGACGACTATGAGCTACATGTTGCAGTTGTATTATTTGCCGAATGGCGTCTCCTGCCTGTGGCTGCGGGACAAAGCCAACCTGATCTTATTTAATTAAACAAGGAAGGAAAGAATTTAGACAGTTAGCTAAGATTTTGGTCAAGATTTTAATATCTACAGTATAATACAGTGCAGTGCAGAGTATATAATACAGTGTATTGAAATGATTAAAGGGAAGCCTATGACAGAATTAAGAAAAAAAAAACGGCATGGGGACCTTTCTGCCTGTTTGAGGTGTTCTAGTGTGAACCGAACTGGGGGGAGTTCGGCCCATCCCTAGTTACAAGCATCCTGGACTACCCTTAACTCAAGCAGGGGGGCCCAGGGTGGTAAGCCCTGTAAACAATAAAGAGATTTCAGGATGACACATAAGTCAAAAAGGAACAACTAACGTTAAACAAATAACATTAACAAAGGGGTTGTAAACGCCGGCGCTGGCATTCTAACTGTGGGCGCCCGGCTGTGGCTTCACAGCCGGGCACGCACTGCACATGCGCGAGCCGTGCTGCACGCTGTGAACGTCCGGGCAAACTTCTGAGACTTGTGACGTGTCCTAGAAGATTGCAGGGAGGGAGGGGGGAGAGGTGATCTTCCTTCTGGCGCTGCGGTGCCAGGGGAGGAAGTGGGAGCTGGGTGCCTGTAAAAACAGGGTACCCACTCCCCCCCCCCCAAAAAAATGACATGCCAAATGTGCCATGTCAGGGGGTCACCAGCACTTAAAGCGGAAGTTCCATTTTATGGTGGAACTCCGCTTTAAGGTGAAAAACCTCCTGTGATGCAGCAGCCCCCCAGAGCCCCCCTTTTACTTACCTGAACCTGGTCTTTCCAGCAACGGGGATGAGTACACCAGCTCCAGTCGGTGTCTCAGGTCCTGAATGGATAGATTGATAGCAGCGCAGCCATTGGCTCCTGCTGCTGTCAATCAAATTCAATGATGCGGGAGTCGGGTGTCAACGGACGCAGTAGCAGGACACGGGAGTGTGCCCGCATGAATGCCCCCAGGAAGAGCGGCTTTCCAACGGGGCACTCGAGAAGAGGGGGAGCCAGGAGCACTGCTGAGGGACCCCAGAAGAGGAGATCAGGGCCACTCTGTGCAAAACCAACTGCACAGAGGAGGTAAGTATAACATGTTTGTTATTTAAATGATATGTAAAGCTTAGTTTTTTTTTTTTTTTTTAAACAGTAGGTCCAATACGGCACAGCTCAGGTCCATTTGACTTTCCTCATCATGGATGTAAGAGGGCATTTGAACTTACAGGCCCAATCTAACCATCCTTAGGCTATTCTGGCAACCTGAACATATACATGTACAGTATGTTTGGCTCAACAGCCAATGACCCATGATGCATGGCAAATTGGGATGATTTGTGGCAAAACCAAAACCAGCTGACCTACCAACCAATATACTAGGCCCTGTCTTCAATGTTATTCCTAATTGTAAGAGGAAAATGTAGAAAAATAATTATATCTGCTGTTCCCCAGTGTGCTTTTACACTTGTGTGAAATGTAATGCTATGCATAGTTATGGTAATGTTTATATTATTGGTTATTGTACTGCCATCTTGTGGTCATTTTAGTTATTGCACCATCCTTTTCTGTTTATTGTCTGTGTCCCCACCCGTCTTGTGATGTATTATCTGTTCCAGCTTCTGTCTTGTGAGGAAAGAGATGGGCACTTCTGTATAGGCCTCATGCCATCTGCTCACATCCTGGAACAAATTACCATGTTTTGACCTGCAGATACCGTCTTTCATTTATCTGCCACATCTTGTTGTTTGCTATACCTGCTGCTTGCAATAAAGACCCACGCTTACGGAAGAAACGGTCTCTGGTGAGTTCAAGCTATCTGATGCGACTGTCCGCGGTGATTATATCTGCTTATACAAGCCAGGCATAAAGGTCTCAGCAAGGGATAAGTCACTATTACAACAGTTGGAGTCAGAATACCCAGTTCTCAATGACACACCTCCTCCTACCCTTATATCTGCCCTTATGTCTTTCAGGACCAGATTGGTGCCTCTGATGAGTCAAATCCAACAGGCTCTATCCTCCAAGTGCAACCTATTATGTGACTTTAAAAATGGATAAAGCAAAGGGGTTTTTAGGTAACATGCCAGTAGGTTGTGAGTAACACCATGGGTTTTGAGTAAGCCTTTACCAACTGTGCAAAATGACTCATCTAGGGAGATCCTAAGGCTCAAAAATTTGCCCTTGCAAATGCTTTTTCCATTTAAGTACCTTTGCCAGTTTTGTATTAAAGCCAAAGCAGAGAAGTCAGGAGGAAAATGGTCCAGGCAGACTCTACTAGGATCACCTAACTCGGGAAGAACAAAAGCAATTAGGTGATTTTTTTTAACTTGTCTGATCACTTTTTCCCCATGGGTAGTTGGGTATCTGCCTACCACCATGAGGCCATTGTATGATCCAGCCAAGAACACCTGTAGTTGACAAAACTCATTCAATCTTTTGGTTGTTTTACAATTACCAAGCTGATTTACTCACCAATGGAAAGATGTCTGGACGTACCAAAAAACAGGTATATTATTACAGGGAAGAAAGAAGAGTATAGACCATATCCTACAGGAACTTCCGCCAGCAATGCAAAAGACAAACCTGAAATAAAAAAACAAAATGGTATCCTTGAGATTATAATTAAGGCAGCATCTGTGATATGTAATCAATAATTTTCCACTTTCATTGGTGACCAGTTGGGATAATCTTTGATTTGCAGTAAACATTTAATGCGTGATGGGGCTTGTTTTTGCACCCACTGGAAAGCAGTGAAGAATTCCTATGTTACTTACACCTTACCTCTGCACCCTGTACACTGTGCTGTACATTACATCATTCTGTCTCCTGCAATATGTACATTCAATTCTTTAACCAAAGTATTTATTGTCTCACAGTTGTTGGTTGCTCTGTAGTCCTTGACTACTTTATTGAAGTTGTTCTGTTTCGAATTCCACTTTATATATACCATCCACTATCAGTTTATCTCTTCAATATGACACATTTTTGAACACCTTGTTAAACAGCGTTATTGTTTTTGCAAAAGAAAATTCATTGAAAGCAAAAGCCTCCTGAACGTTTTACGAGTTTCTAGGGCGCAGTTGTTATTGACAAGAACTGAAGCATTTGAAAAGCTTTGCAAGCTGTCAATGCCTGCAAAACATTGTTAGCAAGGTCAAAAACAATGCAGAATGAAACAGTGCAAAGCAACCTCATTATGTCTTTTACAGTGCCTTGAAAAAGTATTCATACCCCTTGAAATTTTTCACATTTTGTCATGTTACAGCTAAAAATGTAAATGTATTTTATTGGGATTTTTTGTGATAGACCAACACAAAGTGGCACATAATTGTGAAGTGGAAGGAAAATGATAAATGGTTTTCAAATATTTTTTACAAATAAATATGTGAAAAGTGTGGCGTGCATTTGTATTCAGCCCCCCTGAATACTTTGTAGAACCACCTTTCACTGCAATTACAGCTACAAGTCTTTTTGGGGATGTCTCTACCAGCTTTGCACATCTAGAGATGGACATTTTTGCCCATTCTTTCTTTGACAGAGCTTGATCTATTTTGCAGATTGGATGGAGAGTGTCTGTGAACAGCAATGTTCAAGTCTTGCCACAGATTCTCATATGGATTCAGGTCTGGACTTTGACTAGGCCATTCTAACACATGAATATGCTTTGATCTAAACCATTCCATTCTAGCTCTGGCTGTATGTTTAGGATCGTTGTCCTGATGGAATGTGAACCTCCACCCCAGTCTCAAGTCTTTTGCAGACTCTAACAGGTTTTCTTGTCCTGAATTTGGCTCCATCAATCTTTACATCAACTTCCCTGTCCCTGCTGAAGAAAAGCATCCCCACAACATGATGCTGCCACCACCATGTTTCACGGTGGGGGCGGTGTGTTCAGGGTGATGTGCAGTGTTAGTTTTCTGCTACACATAGCGTTTTGCTTTTAGGCCAAAAAGTTCAATTTTGGTCTCATCTGACCAGAGCACCTTCTTCCATATGTTTGCTGTGTTCCCCACATGGCTTCTTGGAGACTGCAAACAGGACTTCTTATGGCTTTCTTTCAACAATGACTTTCTTCTTGCCACTCTTCCATAAAGGCCAGATTTGTGGAGTGCATGACTAATAGTTGTCCTGTGGACAGATTCTCCCACCTGAGCTGTGGATCTCTGCAGCTCCTCCAGAGTTACCATGGGCCTCTTGGCTGCTTCTCTGATGAATGCTCTCCTTGCCCAGCCTGTCAGTTTAGGTGGACGGCCATGTCTTGGTAGGTTTGTAGTTGTGCCATACTCTTTCCATTTTTGGATGATGGATTGAACAGTGCTCCGTGAGATGCTCAAAGCGTGGGTTATTTTTTTATAACCTAACCCTGCTTTATACTTCTCCACATCTGTATGCCTGACCTGTCTGGTGTGTTCCTTGGCCTTCATGATGCTGTTTGTGCACTAAGGTTCTCTAACAAACCTCTGAGGGCTTCATAGAACACCTGTATTTATACTGAGATTAAATTACACACAGGTGGACTCTATTTACTAATTAGGTGACTTCTGAAGGCAATTGGCTCCACTAGATTTTAGTTAGGGGTATCAGAGCAAAGGGGGATGAATACAAATCCACACCACACTTTTCAGATATTTATTTGTAAAAAATTTTGGAAACCATTTATCATTTTCCTTCCCCTTCACAATTATTTGTCACTATGTGTTGGTCTATCACATAAAATCCCATATATCCCAATAATATACATTTACATTTTTGGTTGTAACATGACAAAATGTGGAAAATGTCAAGGGGTATGAATACCTTTTCAAGGCACTGTATGTGTATGCTGGACTCGCTTCTTATTACAGAACAGGCCTTGGCTTTGCAAAGTGTTTGGGTGAGACCTAAGACAATTTGAATAGTTAATACATGCATTTGCAGGGGATGGGGTACACGTTATCACCACACTTTTTTTTCAGAGTTCAAGTTACACTACTTAGATTACTAAATATAATTTAAGTTTAGGCTTTATTCATAAAAAAAAAAAATAATTTATATATTTAAAGAAAAATCAGCACAAGGGATGGTACTTATATTTAAAGATGCTGATGACTGCTGTTTCTCTGCCACCTCCATACTCCCCCGGTAATCTTCTGGTGCTGCGAGGGTTAATTTAACCATTTCACCTGTCATAGGCACTCATCAAGAGTGTCGACTGTACCTGCCCATTCCATTCTCCTCTTCTATTCATAGAAGTTGTACTATAGCTTACAGCAATAAAAAGCGAGTAAAATGGATACCAGAGGGCGCTTCTAAGTGTAGCAAGTTACTGTTTATTATAAAAAACAGTAAAAAATGCACTCACATTTAGTAAGATGGGAAGGGAAGTCTTGGTTTTAGGATATGCCTTCTTTCGTCTTACTAAAAGTGTTTGTTATAAAAAAAACTGTAAAAAAAATGCACTCACATTTAGTAGGATGGGAAGGGAAGTCTTCGTTTTAGGATATGCCTTCTTTCGTCTTACTAAAAGTGTTTGTTATAAAAAAAAACTGTATAAAAAATGCACTCACATTTAGTAAGATGGGAAGGAAAGTCTTGTTTTTAGGATATGCCTTCTTTCGTATTACTAAATGTGAGTGCATTTTTTTTGTACAGTTTTTTATAACAAGCGCCCTCTGGTGTCCATTTTATTCTATTCCAGATAACCTTCAATCTGCTGAGGAGCTGCTCTGGGGCCAAGCAAACTGCCATCAGATTGACCTGTGAACTGTGTTTAACTCTTTTTTGAGGCTATTGGAGGTGCTTGCGCCATAATCTTATCTTATTTTAGCAATGAAAATGCGAACCTGTCCTCCAGTCATAGAGTACTTTTCATTGATCTTCCATCCTCTGCACCCCCTTCTCCCCCAATACCCCCCCACAGAGATAAACTTCTGGTGCTGCTCTTGGGAAATGGGGAGTGCAGAGAAAAGTTCTAAGATAGCAGCCAGCAGCACATGGGACACTTCTCATTGAATGTAAGTACCACTCCTTGTGCTATTGCCAGGCTGCTGATTTTTACAGTTGGCGAAGGGCTTTCAGATAAAAGCACTAAAGCTGCCCAACCACTTTTATGCGGCTAGTCAAGCAACATCTCTATAGAGGGCAGAGGAGACTGTGGGGGCCTAGAAGGGGGTATAGATTTTAAATAAAGAAAAAATTAATTACATAAAATAAATGAAAATAATTTAAGCATGTTAAAGTTGTACACTACCCAATTCAAACACATAATATAGGGTGATGTGTATGTCAGCATAAGTTGCAACATACTGTACATGTCAGGTATCGCTGTCAGCATCAGGTTAAGAGCAAACATTCTAGGACTATAGTTCATGGTTAACTCTAAACTGATAACCTGTAAAGTCTTTTAAAGTGTCACCTATGGAAAATTTTGGGTATCGTTTTTTTTGCTATTTCACGGGCAATTGCAATTTTAAGGCTTGACATGTTTGCCATCTATTAATTCGCCAAAACTCCATATTTTACAAAAAAATTTAATTATATTGTGTTTGTTTTTACTAAAATTTATTTTAAAGTAATTTTTTTTTAAATATGTGTTGGAATTTTTTATATCACACAATATTTCTGTAGCTATTTATCAATCTGCCACCATTTTATTCTCTGCTTTCAGAAAATATATTTTGTTCTGGGGTTTAAAGTACTAGCAAAAAATGCAGATTTTAACATGTGCAAAAAATAAACTGCACTAGTAGACAAGTGGTTAATGTACTTTCCAGATTTCTATTTGTTCATGTATTAAACCAGAACTTGAACAGGTAACAAACCAATTAATTTTTCACCACGACATACCATGCCAAAATAAAAAAATCTGTAAGCAAAAAAATGTCTGAGAGAAATATGGACATGACCACATCTTGTCAATGACAGTACCCAAGATCCCAGGTATAGAGTTAAGAAAGTTGTGATTATTAACAAAAAAACATGCCCCGGAGGACGTCACATCTGACGAAATGCGTAAGCTGGAGCTACATGCTGACATCATCATGTTACTGGAAGCAACCTGGAAGTGTGTCCATGTGCCAGCCAGAAGTGTGGACAGTGTGGACTTTTGCACGTTTTGCATGTAGTTGTAAGATAAGTCGTATAATTTTGTTTCTGTATATTAGCGCAGCAAAATGAATATACATAGCGTTAGGAAGGATTACAACCTTACAATATATTTATTATGGTTTGTGCTTTCCTGTACCTGTGACAACTGTACCCCCATTTCTTGTACAGGCTTCATCTAGCCTGGAAATGATAGGACATCTCCCCAGTAGTTTAATGCATAGAAATAAAAACCAATGAGAAAATGTAATTCTTCCATTCTCTATTCAAAAAAGATAAAGTCTGGAATTGGGCTTTAATTTAAAGCCAAGACAGCAGGCCAGTAAGTGCTTTGTTGCTGCCTCCACTGAAGATCTGCCTATGAAAGGCAACTGTAGGACACGAAAATTGAAAGTGATTTGCATCTGACATCTGATGTATTCTACTAGCTTTCATGCCCTTTACTTCATATTAACTTTTTACAGTCACAACAGTATATGTATGTGATCTATTAAAAGGCTTTATCACTGGAAAAAGAGAGAAATAAATATTCTCCATTCAGCTCATTATTATCTGCCCCATCTAACTGCTCTATAAAGTTTATTTTTAACAAAAGCTTATAGTGGAAAATCGGCTGTTTTGAATACCATGGTTTCTCTTAAAACATTGTTAAAAAGGACATTGCCACTTGCCCGTGGTCGAGGTCTTGGAAAAGCCACTATTTGTGAGAATCCATACTCAAATTGCTTACCCATCATAATGCAGAAAAAACATAATATGGAGAAGCATCTAGCAAGGAGACAGATGACATGAAACAAATCCTAAAATTCATGACTAACAGGGAGCCCCCTAATGGGTTCTCCAAAGAAAACAGCATGTCCAATCCCAAACAGATGGCTTGGCAGGGGGCAGGCCCCCTCAAATACTCAGGGTCTGCCCAGCTGGGGCAGTGTGAGTTCAGGTGGAAGATGGAGATGGGGTGTCAGGCTGTTGGAGGACCTTCAGAGTAGCCCCATAGTCTGGGGGGGTGAACTGGGCTTGGGTGTGGAAGGGACCCCTTTTCAGGGAATCCTGACCAGGAGGCATGGGAGCAAGGAGAGGACAGCGGGAGAACACTGCCTGGCAAATCTCAGAAGGCTGAGAGGAATGCCTGAAGGGACTGGGTGCAACCAGTCTGGGATGGATGCAGAGTCAGTCTGGGAGGACTGTAGAGAAGTAGCCAGGGGGGCTAGCAAAAGTGGCAGCATCAGGCGGGCTGTCAGTGCCTGAAGAGGTGGTACTGGGAGCAGTAGCCACAGGAATAGAACAGCTAGCACCAAAGACCTCTATTTTTGCTACACTACTAAAGAGGTCCACGGTCCCTGCCTGCAAAGGGCATTTACAAGGATCTGATGGAGATTGTGTTCGATCAAACAGTCAGTGGTAGCTGGTCCTGGGAGTTGTAGTTCTACAAGCAAGTCTATGCTGGAGGTAGAAGAGAAGAAGTATGTATATACCGGATGTATATAGGTTGTGTCCCTGAAGATTCTGTTGCTGATCAAGTGGGCATCCCATAGGAACCCTTACCCCGTCCAAGTTTAATCCCCTAAATAAAACAACAAAGCTGCAAGGACTGTTTCTTCTCTCCAGAGAGAGAGTGAAAAATTAATGTGCCTGGCTGCGCAGGGTGGGAGATAATCATATTTACCAGCGGCTACTGTGGGGGTAGCGCTGTATTTGGGGGCTCGTCCGGGATATCTGCCTACGGTCAACCTGCCGGCCATTGCTCCTAGCAACAAGAGTTTTTCATTGAGCCAGGGAACTGTACCTTGTTCCAAAGACCAACAGAGGGGTTGAACCAGAGAAGGACTTATGTGCGCTGCCTGTTTGTAACTGTTGCTCAAAATACTAAGTGCCGTTGTCCATAGCAACCAGCGGGAGCTGGCTTTCAAGTTATTGCTGCCCTGCTTGCCCAGTTGCCCCAACTGTGGCTGGGATGGACACTTGCTTTATTATCCTGCTTTCAGCGACTTTACTATGTGCTGTCACCCATGGCAATAGGGCATAGGGTCCATGGATTACAAATATGTCCAGCGATCTGCTAATGCTGGACTTTATGCTTCAAACCCCTGAAGTGTGCCTGGAAATGTCTACTGTTGCTCGTGGTGATTGGGGTAAGCCAGCAGGTGCCTTCGGGAGGGACTGTACTCCAGCTCATTACAGTGACATATGTGACATGGGTTTTACATTGTTACTCCAGGCAACCACTGTGCAAGGCATCCTGCTTCCAGTTGCTCGGGCAGTCGGTGCCGAGTGGCATGTCCGGACAAGTTCCAGCCACTCGCGCAGGTAGAGGACTGCTTATCAGCTCTGCAAGCGCCAGCCCATCTGGAAGCTCGGGGGTGGAGCTACACTCCATAGGATATTCAGTGTACCCTGCAAGCAGAGAGGAGCAGAGTGTGCTCATGTATATCCAGTGCTGACCCCACCTTGAAGAAGCCAGTGCAGGAGGGAGATGTGCCCTCTGGTGAGCCAAAAAGGGGAAAGCAGAGACAGGGCCATAGATTGGGGTTCCCCCAGACTGCAAGCAGAATTCGGGTCCCTGGAAGATGAGATAGCAGATTGGTCCTTACATTGTAGCTCGGAGGAGGAATGGGAGATTGGAGGCTGCCTGGTCCAGGAAGAGATCCAGTCTGAGGTGTTGGATGTACCAGATCCTGCTGCAGGAACCAGAGGAGGTGCAGGAACCCTAATCAGTGTGAAAAAGATCTTCTTTAGCATACCCTCCACCACACAGACCAGAGCAGCTGAATTCAAGCAGTGGGCCAACACTTGTGTCATGCCAGGAAAAGGGAAGCCCAGAGAACTGCCCAGGTTTTCCATGTTCCAGGGGGAGGTTCAGCACAGAACAGCTCTGGAGTGGGGTCTGGACTACCCCTATGTCCCTCCTGACATCATGGACATCACTGAGGACTCCTGGAGAGAATGGGAGGATGACCTGGTGTGGGAGTATATGCATATCCCTAAGCCTCTGCGGGCAGTCATGTACTGGCCCTCGGGACTACCAAGAGTTTCCCGGTGGGCCGATGGCTCAACGGGCCGGTTTCAGTGACATCCTGTTAAAGTAATGACTGTCTGTCCTCTCTCAACCCGACTCAGCCTCAGCACTGCTGCATTGCTGAAATCTGCAATTGCTAAATTAAAGTGGGCCGGTCTGGATGAAGTCCAGGGCCAAATTTTTGTCCCAGTCCAGGCCTGTCTGCGGGTACCAGATTGTGAGGAGACCTGGGCCCGATTTCAGAACATTCGGAAAGAATGAATGGAGGCTGGGGAGAGCAATCTACAAAGACAGACTGGTGGCCGTGAAAGCAGGACAGCCTGCTAGGAGCCACTATGTTTCTTTCAGAGAAGCTGATGGCAGTAGGGGAAGACTGCCTGATCCCAATCACTACGCCTGAAAGACTGCTGGAGTGTGCAGTTCACAAGTGGAGATTGTCGCATGGACAGCTGGAAGATTGCTGCCTGTGATGCTTTTCTGTTTTCTTTGCAGACTAGGCTGCACTAGGTCTCATATCTGGCCTTTTATTTAGCTCCGAAAAAGAGATAACTTTGAGATTCTTGAAACAAGTTGGAATCTTTTCTTAAAGCCCATTTATGGAAAAAGGAAAACTCTTCTAGTAATGCTTGCTTAGGTTTATGGGGCCACAAAAAAAACAGTTCTACTTTCTCAATCATTTGCTACCCCAGCAGATGGTGCTCTCCTCTACTCTACTATGGGCAATGCATTGGACTTAACGACATCAGAGGATTTGCGACTGCCAGAGAATTGAGGAGAAGAGACTGCCTGAAGGAGGACCTGTCATACACATTGAAGGGAACCTAGGAAGAGGAGGATTGGATAAGTAAAGCGGATTTTTGCAGCCCCTGGACCTAAACGAGCATCTTACCCTTGCAATGCAGGGCAGCCCCACTGCAAGGGAGCACTTTTCCTTAAGTTCGTTCAGTTATAAAGGTTTAAGCAATTTGAGGAACAAAAATTTTAAAGACGGGATATTAATCTCTTATGTTTGGTGCTCCTACACTTCAAAGTAACCAAGTTACCAAAGCTCTCCATCAAGAGGCCAGTGCTTCTTTGTAAACAGTGTTTTGTGAGGCCCTAAAACCTCTTATGAATCAAATCAAATAATCGCCTATATCCATACCTGGTCCAACACCACTACAATTAGCATTACTTAGTTAAGGGTTAATGGAAGCTCATTGAATCACTTACTTAGTAAATCAGGCTCACCGCTTTCCAGGTTGGGAGTGTTAACTATTTTACTTTTAATAAGAGTCATTGCCTTCAATGTGTGTGTTTTAAAAGTCTATAACTAGCAATAAACGCATATAAATGTTACATTTTACATTCTGTGTGCACAGTTCGCAATGGAGCTTTGCAAGATGCAATCAGGCCACCAGTAACAAGAGTCACCATCATGACTAGACAGAAATTTTGGTAACATAATAACATACAAGTTACAAGCCTAGATCCACACAAAACATATTTTTCTTTCTTTTACCGGTGGGGAAAAGGTAAATTCTTTTTGAGATTTGTCTTGCAGTCTGTTCCCAATTGTAGAAATTTACTTTCAAGGCCATGAAATAAGGTGACCAGACCTCCCCATTCTACGGACACTGTCCCCAGACCAAGTCTGTCCCCGGTTTTGTCCCCAGATTGGATCCATCCATCCAGTAAATCTGTCCTGACTTCTGGGGATGCATCTAGTGCCGGACCAAGTTCCAGCACTGCGCTCCACTCAATGGGCTATCCTCAACCCAGTGAGGATTCCTTTCAGCTGCGCCTGTCTCTGCCTTCAGTTCCCCCCCACCTGGCGCCTCTCGCACCCCCCTCTGCCACGATAATCTCCTTTGCGGTCATTGGTTGCTGTCCTAGCAACCAATGACGCTCTTTCTTTCTGTTCACACTGCATAGTGGGAGGTAAATAGCCCTAGAGCGGCTCCACCTCCCAGCTCCACCCCAGCTCGGCTCTCACACTTCCCTCCATGTTTGCAGTGTCTCCTGGGTCCCGCTGGTAATGCAATCTGAATAAATGTCTTAAAGAGCGCAGGGGGCTCTGATATAAGGGGGGTCTCTCTGATCTGGAAGTCTCTAAGGAAGGGGGTGGGCACTGATATAAGGGGACTGTGAGCTAATGGGGGTCTCTAAGAGGGGGTACTGACTGCTGATCCAATGGTTGTTGATCAACCATTAGATCAGCAGCACCCCCCTTAGAGACCCCCATTAGCTTACACCCCCCTTATATCAGTGCCCCCCCCCCTCCCTTATCAGTAATGTCTGTCAGTGCCACCTATCACTGCCACATAACAGTGCCACCTATCAGTGCCCCTCATTGCCACATATCAGTGCCATGTGCAGTCAGAAGGACTGGAAAGTCATGCCAGAAAGGACTGAGAGGAAACAGTCAGAACTGGGTGCGGAGCCAGTAGGGAGGATTGCAATGTCATAGGCAGTGAAGTCGGGCAGCTGTAGCCAGGAGGGCTGGAAGGGCCTGCAGAGGACTGACCGGGAGCAGTGGTCTACCTATAGGACAGCTAGCACAAAAAACTTTCTATTTTCTGCTAAACCATAGGGGCCCGTGGAGGAGGAAGAGAGAGAAAACAATAGTCTGCAAGCAAGAGTTGTGCCGGAAGATATTGGAAAAGTGTTGTGTACATAGTTGTCCCGATGGATTAACATACAATCTGCAAATTGATTGATATACAATCCGCCAATTGATTGATATACAATCCTCTAACTGATTGATATACAATTTTGCTGGGCATCTCATAATTTCCTTATCCAAGTTAAATTCCCTAATAAAAATAACAAAAACAAGCACATGGACTGTTTTCTGCCTGAGAGTGACTGAGGAGTGAACGCTGGGCAGGGGGTCCGGTGGGCCACATCACTTAGCAGCCCCTACGGGGATACCGCTACACATTTTTATTGTTTAATTTCAGGGATTATTAAATTCCTGTTCCCCATCAAGTAGAATTTTTAAGAATTTTTATTTGCTTTGGTACATGTTCTTCAGGACAGTGCTCAGCCCCCCATGTCATTTATTTGACAATCCCTTGTAAGCTGGAAAATCTCTGCGCAGGGTGAGGCTGAGAATGCAATCATTACAATATCTATTATTGTATAATAAAGGATTGCAGAGCTACCTGAACCTATAAATGTAATAAGCATGTAGGTCAAGTAACTGTGATGAACAGGGTCCGTCCTTGAAATACCTGAGCCAAGATGCACGCTTGAGGCAGTGACTATGTGCTACCTAGCGGAATGAGCAGTGGAGGATTTCCCATATCCAGATGCTTAAACAGGTCTCAACCTGCATAGATTTTATGTGTATGCTATGTTGCCAAGAATCCTTGTGAATATAAGATTTTATTATACAATAAAGTTGTATTGAAGATATCACACCATGTTGATGTGCTTTCTATTCATTCTTTAGTGTTGCACAAGGAAAAAAACTCTCATCATTCAGAGGGAGATAAAATAAAAACCTTTGGAGAAACCTTGACCAGTTTTGCAATGCAGATCAAAAACAAATTTTCCCCCCACACAAGGGTTGTCTGGTTTATTGTTACCTTGTGCATTACAACTAAAGTCTGCACAACATGACAAGCAAACAAAATTCATAACTCAAAATTTATCAAATCAAAAATATACTTACATTCAGATGCCCTGACACAGCATTGGCGTCTATAGCATTGTCTCCAAAACAGGCCTCTCCCTACACGTTTCGCCCTGCCGGCGCCTTCAGTGTATGTTTGTTTGTATACATTTTGGGTAAAAAGGGTTTTATGCGATGTTGCGCCTCTCTGTGTTTGTACCTATGGTCTCGAGTATGATGGTGGTGATTTAAAGAGGAATGTATCCTCATAGTGGCTGGAGGAGCTTGTTTTTGCCATTTGGAATATGGAGAAAGCCTGCTGATTGTGAGCCCTGGTGAGTAATTAGTGTGGAAGGTGAAGGAGACATGGCGTGAACACTGGGAATCAAGAAGAATATATTTCCTGAAGTACTGCCACTTTTATGCAATTTTTTTGCACAGAATTTTGCATTTTATTAACTTCTCTATGGAATAATTTTTGCACATGATTTTTTGCACTTAATTTTGTGGGCACTAGACACTTTATTCATTGTATGAATTTGTGGACACAGTGCGCATGGTTATATATGGACTTTTGTATATAATTTGGGCACTTTTTGGCAAATTGAACTTTATGATTGAGGTTTGTATTCAGTCACTTTGATATGAATTTTGATGAATTTTTTGATTAATTGTTTAATTTTATGTAATATGTTTTGAAACTAGGCATAGCGAAGTCTCATTTTTAATTTCATTTATTGCTATGTTGTACTTTAGCTATTATACCTGTGGATACAATTCCTTGTGAGAAAATGACCCATTCATTTTTGAGCCATTGCTACTGAAGCGAGCTCCTTCTTCCTAAACGGATCGCCACATCCCATTCCATTTAAAGCTGATGTATCCCTGTCCTTAGAACAATGCTTGGGATAAAATGTTAAAATAGATCTAAACCCAATCACTAAAATCTCAGTTACTGCATTCTTTAAAGAAGATGTAAATTCTAACTGAATAACATCTGATTTGCTGCCTACATGCACTCCAGTGATTGCTTTATTCTCAGGGCTAATTTTATGATGGTTCAAATTGTGTACCATGCCTGCGTAGGGTGTGTTGGCACAGGGGCACTTGTAGTCTGCATAGGAAGCCTGTGTGAAAGGGTGACAACACAGGAGCACAACTGAGAGAAATGGACAGAGTGTTGTCACCTTGTAACTGGAAGTACCAGAACAAGGATCTTCATGCAGGTTCACCAAGTGAAATTTAATAAAAATTGGGATTCCCAAATAAACTCTAAAATGTGTGTGTTACAAAGCATAAAACAATGCAAAATTGTGGAGAATCCCTGCACAGAGTCCCTGGATGTCTTCCTTGGCATAAAGATGGGGCTAAAAAATTAAAGCCTTTGTTACCCTAAAAAAAATATTGATCCTGTTCCCTTAAAGCATGCATAACAGCACAGTGCCTGCGCTGTGTAATTTGGCCCCCTGTATAACCTAAAATACCTGGCTGATCCTGCCTGGTTCCACCCTCCCCCCGTAAACTGACCATGGTTTATCATGGCTGCTGAGCCCTGACACCGTGGTCAGTTTACGTACCTTCGTCATCTGCAGCTCTCCGCTGTCCTTCTTCCCCTCCCTGCCTGTCAGCTCCATCTGCTCCCCGCCCCTTCCCTTCAGCTGCTACCTTAATTGTTACATAATCATAAAATCCCCTCTGTTTAATAAAGATATGTGCCCCAGTGTCTGTGCTATATAAAAAATATGATGATTTCTACCTTATACCAGATGTCTCCCGGCACTCACCTGATTGCTCGGCTCTCTCCTCCTCCCCGGCTGACATTAGTGGGAGTTCTCGGCCCTTCCCGCTGTAGTTGTCAGACTGGGAGAGGAGAGAGCTGAGCAGTCACGTGAGCGCCTGGGGACACTCTGATATAAGGAAGAAATCTGCATATTTTTTATATAGCACAGACACTGAGGCACATATCGTTATTAAACAAAGGGTACAACCACTTTGGATGCAGCCTGAGAAAACTAGGAAAACCAGCAGCAGCCCTGGAAGCTACATGTGGATCAATCTTTCTGGAAAAATTATTCTCAGAAGCAGTGAAAGCATAAAAAGTAGTGTCAGTTATTCCAAGATTGATGCCAAAAGTGCTATGCTAAACATTACACAAAGTTTGGGCCTGGCAGGTGGCAAGAGCATTGGGGTGGAAAGGTAACCACATCAGTAGGCATAGGTGCACAAGCAGCAATAAGCACTTATTCCAAACTTGGGTAAGTAAAAAAAAACTGATGGGAACAGTTAAAACTGGTAGTCAAACTAAAGGTGTTCAGGCAACAGCAGAAGTACAGGGTTTCTATATTCCTTATTTGTAACCAAACCACCAAAATAACACAGAAATTCGGATTTAACCTAGGACATCTGAATTTATAAAACTTGGTTCAAATCTAACACCATCCACATTTTAAGGTTAGCTTTATCTTTCATTAACTTAGTTACTGCCTTTGAAACATTCCTATAACTGCTAGGTCCTTTCTAGGACATGTTGCCCAAACCTGGACCCCATATTCTGGACTCCATATTGCCATCTGTATAAATCCCCAAATGATGATAACATTATATCTTTATCCACATTTGCATTTCCTTTTTTAAGCAAATCATTTATTTACTTTTGCAGATGCAGCTTGACATTAAGGCCCCTTTCACACTGAGGCGCTTTTCAGATGCTTTCTTGCTAAAAAAAAGTGCCTGAAAAGCTCACGAAAACCTATTTCCATTAAAATCAATGAATGCTTTCACACTGGGGCATTGCGCTGGAAGGGTGGTGAAAAAAAACGCCCCTCTCCATTGAAATTAATGGAAAGCTCTTCCAAAACGCTTGAATAGCTCTTCAAAAGTGCCTGAAAAGCTCTTCCAAAGTGCTCAGTGTTTTACTGGTAGTTTAGAGGTGCCTCAGTGTGAGTGGGGCCTTAGTTGTGGTGCCTGACTTACTGCTAACCAGCATGCCCTGCTCTGTTGTGCCTAGATGTATTATATATATTTTAGGGGTTACTGCTATCACCAAGGCTGAGTTTTATAACCCTACTTATCTTATTAAACTTAATTTGTCATTTAAATGTAATGACAGCTAAACTTAGTGTCAGATTGTAGAAAATCTCTTTTCATGGCAGTTATGTTTGTTTACCAGGCCATAAGTTGCCACTCCTGGCTGCAATCAGTTATATGATGTAAATGTCCTTGAATTCCCTTACTTAGCATGTATGATTCTGAAAGGAGGCTATAGCAACTTTACGGAAAGACCTCAATAAAATAAAGGGGTGGGCAACTACATGGTTTAATACAGATAAATGTAAAGTAATGCACTTGGGGACTAAGAATATGAATGCAAGTTACACGAGTCCTCCCGCGGCATCCCTCTCTGTCCTCCTCCTGTGGCATCCCTCTGTTCTCCTCCTGTGGCATCCCTCTGTCCTCCTCCCATAGCGTCCCTCTCAGTCCTCCTCCCGTGGCATCCCTCTCTGTCCTCCTCCCAAGGCGTCCCTCTCTGTCCTCCTTCCGCTGCGTCCCTCTCTGTCCTCCTTCCATGGCGTCCCTCTCTGTCCTCCTTCCATGGCGTCCCTCTCTGTCCTCCTTCCATGGCGTCCTTCTCTGTCCTCCTTCCACGGCATCCCTCTCTGTCCTCCTCCCGTGGCCTCCCTCTGTCCTCCTCCCATGGCGTCCCTCTCTGTCCTCCTTCCGTGGCGTCTCTCTCTGTCCTCCTCTCGTGGCGTCCCTCTCTGTCCTCCTCCCGCGTTGTCCCTCTCTGTCCTCCTCCCGCGTTGTCCCTCTCTGTCCTCCTCCCGCGTTGTCCCTCTCTGTCCTCCTCCCACGTTGTTCCTCTCTGTCCTCCTCCTGCTTTGTCCCTCTCTGTCTTCCTCCCACGTGGTCCCTCTCTGTCGTCATCCTGCGGCGTCCCTCTTTGTCCTTCTCCCATGGCGTCCCTCTCTGTCCTCTTCCCACGGCGTCCCTCTGTCCTCTTCCCACAGCGTCCCTCTGTCCTTCTCCCACGTCACCTCTCTGTCTTCCTCCCTTGAAAATGACAGGGCGGGTATTAAAAAGGAATGGGTGTGGCCTTGACAGGAAGGGGTGGGCCATATTTAAATTGGGGGTTGGCGAGTTTAGTCAGGCCTAGGGCAGCACAAAACCTAAATACACCACTGCATTAGGGGGAGAACCTCTGGGGGAATTTAGGATGAAAAAGGATCTGGGGGTCCTAGTGGATGACAAACTGAGCAATAGCATGTAATGCTAAACTGAAGCAACAAAGCCAGCAGAATATTAGCATGCATTAAAAATGGTATTTACTGAAGAGGACAGAGAGGGATGACACGGGAGGAGGACAGCGAGGAGAGACGATGCGGGAGGAGGACAGAGAGGGACGACGCTGGAGGAGGACTGAGAGGGATGACGCGGGAGGAGGACAGAGAGGGACAACGCAGGAGGACTCGTGCAACTTGCATTCATATTCTTAGTTCCTAAGTGCATTACTTTACATTTATCTATATTAAACCATGTAGTTGCCCACCCCTTTATTTTATTGAATCTACTATTCTACCACTTTACAAAAATCTGGTTCAGCCGCATCTTGAGTATGCCGTCCAGTATTGGTCACCAGTACTCAGGAAAGATGTGCAGGAACTGGACAGAGTCCAGAGAAGGGCAACAAAACTCATAAGGGGGATGGAGAATCTCAGTTATGAAGAACAGCTGCACACATTGAACTTATTTTTCCTAGAGAAGAGATGCTTAAAAAAAGCAACATGATAGTTACATAGTAGGTCTGGTTGAAAGAAGACACAAGTCCATCAAGTTCAATCAATAAAAGGGGAAAAAAATCATACAATCATATAGACACAATCCTATACCCACAGTTGATCCAGAGGAAGGCAAAAAAAAACCCCAGCAAAGCATGATCCAATTTGCTACAGCAGGGGAAAAAATTCCTTCCTGATCTCCCAAGAAGCATTCAGATATTCCCTGGATCAACTTTACCTATACATGTTAGTATCCAGTTATATTATATACATTTAGGAAATAATCCAGGCCTTTTTTTAATATACTTAGCTGGCCAGAATTTTCACAACTCTTGCTGTGAAGAAACCTTTCCATATTTGGAGATTAAATCAGTTTTCCACTAGATATAAAGAGTGCCCCCTTGTCCTCTGTGATGACCTTAAAGTAAATAACTCAACACCAAGTTCACTATATGGACCACTTATGTATTTATACATGTTGATCATATCCCCCCTTAGGGCCAGTTCACACCATAGAAACTTAGTCCGGATATGTTTCAGATGCTTTTCTGCTGCGTGTGTTTGATGCATTTTTGGTGCGTTCTTGATGCAGTCCACTGCATTTTTCCCCCCTCTTTTTTCTTAACCTTAAGACTTGTGTTCCAGTGTATTTTTGCTCCATTTAGGTGTGTTCCTGTGCATTTTGAAGTGTTTTACAGGGTACCAGTACAGGAAAAATGCAGCATGTTATACTTTTTTTTCTAAAACTGGAACGCACTGGAACTGCAAGCACTGGTGTGAACTATGCCATTCAAAACCATAAAACCTGCTTTCCATGCGTTTTTGATGCAGAAAAAAAACGCACTGGACTGCATGTGGTGTGAACTGGTCCTCAATCTCCTTTTCTCAAGACAGAATAAATTCAGTTCCTCTAATCTTTCCTCATAGCTGAGCTCCTCCATGCCTCTTATCAGTTTGGTTGCCCTTCTCTGCACTTTCTCCAGTTCCCCGATATCCTTTTTGAGAACTGGTGCCCAAAACTGAACTGCATATTCCAGGTGAGATCTTACTAATAATTCATACAGGGGCAAAATGATATCTCTCTCTCTGAAGTCCATACCTCTCTTAATACAAGAAAGGACTTTGCTCCCTTTGTAAACCGCAGCTTGGCATTGCATGCTATTATTAAGCTTATGATCTATCAAAACCCCCAGATCCTTCACCATTGATTCCCGCAGCTGTACTCTCCATAGTATGTATGATGCATGCATATTCTTAGCCCCCCAAGTGCATAACTTTACATTTATCAACATTAATCCTCATTTGCCACATAGTTTCCCAATGAAACAGTGCATCGAGGTCGGCTTGTAGGTTGGAGACATCCTGTAAGGACGTTATTCCATTGCATAGTTTGGTGTCATCTGCAAACACTGAAATGGTACTTTTAATCCCAGACCCTGTATCAGGGCTCAAAATTTCAAGTCCTGAGCTACTAGCCAGGCCCTAAGAATTACTCGCCACCAGTTGCCCCTAATCCCGCACCTAAACGCCCTCGTAAATGATCATATTTTATCCAGATCATACACGGGTATGCCATGATTGCAAATGCCCCCCAGTTCTCTCACCTCTTACAAATGCCCCCCCAGCTCTCTCACCAATGCTCACCCCCAGTTCTCTCACCAATGCCACCCTCCCAACTCTGTCAATAATGCCCCCCAGCTCTCTCACCAATGCTACCCCCAATGCTATCCCCCCAGCTCCTTCACTAATGCGCCCCCAGCTCCCTCACTAATGAACTAATCCTCCCCAGCTCTGGAACTAATGTCCCCCCAGCTCTCTCACTAATGAATGAATGCCCCCAGATCTCTCACTAATACCCCCCAACTCTCTCACCAATTCTACCGCCCAACTCTCTCACCAATGCTACCCCCAGCTCTGTCACTAATTACCCCCAGCGCTCTCACTAATCCCACCTGCTCTCTCAGTAATGCCTCCCCCAGCTCTCTCACTAATGCTACCTCCTAGCTCTCTCACTAATACCCCCCCAGCTCTCATAAATGCTGCCCCACAGATCTCTCACTAATACCCCCCAGCTCTCACCAATGCTGCCCCCCCAGCTCTCTCACTAATACCCCCCTAGCTCTCACCAATGCTGCCCCCAGCTCTCTCACTAATGCCCCCCCAGCTCTCTCACAATGCTACCCCCCAGCTCTCTCACTTATGCACCCCAGATCTCTCACTAATACCCCCCAAGCAGCTCAGTCACCTTTGGAAATAAAGAATGCTGTTTGGTATTTCAGTACTTTTTTTTTCCTTCAGCACAGTGCCGCTGACGGCTCTGACTGTTGGGCACTTCACTCAGCTCTATGCTACAGTCCTGACAGTTGGAGAAAGATGGCGCCACAGACTGGAACAAAAGCAATGCGGGCGGTTGCCCGGGACACCCACCAGCAAATGTGGGGCATATGCCTTAGGTGCCTGGTGCGGGCACAACAAAGTGGTCTCTCCAAACGAAAACATGCAGGGGCTGCAGGAGTCCTTACCGGGGGAGCCACTGAGAGACAGAAAGCAGGAGCGGAGGGTGTAGCTGGCCTGAAAATTGTGTGATCATTGTCTGCATTGAGGATGGGGGAGAGCAGAGATTGCCAGCAAGCCGGGACGGTTGGGGGTTATCCCCTCAGCATCCACCGGGCTCCTCTTCTCCTTCCTCAGCAGGATCCTGGGTGCTTCTGCCTGCTCTACTCGCCCTACCTTTATATCCACTCACCAAATGCGAGCAGGCGAATGGAATTTTTGAGGGCTGCCCTATATCATTTATAAAGATATTAAAAAGCAATGGTCCCAACACTGAACCTTGGGGTACACCACTGATAACCTTAGACCATTCAGAGTAAGAGTCTGAATTTGGTCTTTTAGCCAGTTTTTATCCATTTACAAATTGATCTTTCCAATCCTGTAGAGCAGTGTTTCTCAACTCCAGTCCTCAAGGCGCCTTAAGAGGTCATGTTTTCAGGCCTTCCACTATTTTGCACAGGTGATTTGATCAGTTTCAGTGCCATAGTAATTACCACAGCTGTTTCATCTGAGGGAAATCTTTAAAACATGACCTGTTGGGGCGCCTTGAGGACTGGAGTTGAGAAACACTGCTGTAGAGTGTAGACTTTACCTTACACATGAGCCGTGTGTGGGAAACTGTGTCAAACGCTTTTGCTAAATCCAAGTATACCACGTCCACAGCCACCCCTCTGGCCAAGGTTTTGCTTACCTCCTCATAATAAGAAATCCAAAAAGACAAGGATGAGCAAGTTTCGGGTGGAGGAACTTGACTGGCCTGCACAGAGCCCTGACCTCAACCTGATAGAACACCTTTACGATGAATTAGAGCTGAGACTGTGAGCCAGGCCTTCTCATCCAACATTAATGCCTGACCTCACAAATGCGCTTCAGGGAGAATGGTCACACATTCCCATAGACACACTCCTAAACCTTGTGGACAGCCTTCCCAGAAGAGTTGAAGCTGTTATAGCTGCAATGGGTGGGCCAACTCAATATTGAACACTACAGACTGATGCCCCGTACACACGGTCGGACTTTGTTCGGACATTCCGACAACAAAATCCTAGGATTTTTTCCGACGGATGTTGGCTCAAACTTGTCTTGCATACACACGGTCACACAAAGTTGTCGGAAAATCCGATCGTTCTAAACGCGGTGACGTAAAACACGTACGTCGGGACTATAAACGGGGCAGTGGCCAATAGCTTTCATCTCTTTATTTATTCTGAGCATGCATGGCACTTTGTCCGTCGGATTTGTGTACACACGATCGGAATTTCCGACAACGGATTTTGTTGTCGGAAAATTTTATCTCCTGCTCTCCAACTTTGTGTGTCGGAAAATCCGATGGAAAATGTCCTATGGAGCCCACACACGGTCGGAATTTCCGACAACACGCTCCGATCGGACATTTTCCATCGGAAAATCCGACCGTGTGTACGGGGCATAAGACTGGGATGCCATTAAAAATCATGTGCATGTAAAGGCAGGTGTCCCAATAGTTTTGACAATATAGTGTACCTTCAATACATGCATGTATTTCTTCCAAATTAATAAGAGTCCCCTCTTACTTTCAGTAGGACTTTTTTAGTTTTGGATAGTAGGGGAGGAGATAACCTCATTGGGGATTTAAATGCTGTTTGTTTCCACATCACAGAGATATCCATGTACAGTGGAACCTTGGATTATGAGCATAATCCGTTCCAGGAGAATGCTTGTAATCCAAAGCACTCGCATATCAAAGAGAGTTTCCCCATAGAAGTCAATGAAAACGAAGATAATTTCTTCCGCATTGACTTCTATTGCATGCAATAGCACATGTGGCCAGAGGTGGGGGGGGGCGCCAGAGAGCTGCGGAAATACTCTGGGACAGCTCGGCTGAACTCGGAAAGCCTCGGAAAGGCTTGGAAACACTCGGGAACGGAGTATTTCCGAGTATTTCCGAACGGCTCCAAACGGCTCTGAACCGTTCCGAGTGTCACCGCCGCCCCCGCACCTCTGGCCAAATGCGGTACTGCACACCCCATTAGTTTGAATTCTGCTTGTTTTGCGAGAAAACACTCGCAAACCGAGTCAGAATTAAAAAAAAAAAGTTGCTTGTCTTTCTAAACACTCGTAAACCGCGTTACTCGTAAACCAAGGTTCCACTGTACTTCATGCACACAGGGACACAACAGTACATAGCAACTTCCCCAAAAAGAGGGGAAATTCCACCTCTGATAATTGGTACCAGAACAAATATATTGATTGAAGATATCGTCTTTACTTCTATAAAGTTTTGGATCACTCACTTTTTCTTCCAGTGACAATGCAGACAAAACTGAGGTTAGATCTCCACTACAAGGATATATACAGTTATAACATGAAGGCCATTATTATAACCTTTCCCAACTCTATTCCAAATTGCATATATAACTTTATCAGTGGAAGGTTATGTCGATCTCTGCAAAATCACTATTATGCAACTAGCAAATGTGCACACATCCAGAGAAGGAACTTTTCACTAGGGATGGGCCGAACACCCCTCCCTGTTCGGTTCGCAGCAGAACTCCTGGGCAGGGTAAATGTTCTAACCCAAACTGCGAACCCCATTGAAGTCTATGGGAGCCGAACAGGAAAAATCAAAAGTGCCCATTTTGAAGGCTTATCTGCAAGTAATTGGCCATAAAAGGGGTATGTGGGTCTGGGTATTGCCCTGGGGGACATGTATCAATACATTTTTTTTTAAACAATCGTTTTTTCAGGAGCAGTGATTTTAATTATACTTAAAGTGCAAAAATATTTTTTTTTTTTTCTCAGTATCCAATCGGATAGCTGCCTCCCTGTGACAGAGAAAATCATAGAGAAACCAAGTTAATCTTGACTTCCTGGTAAGTACAAAATGAACAATGGTTTTAGAGTCTTTTACAGCCTTTCCTTAAATTCAAAGGTAACCTCCAAAACATACAGTGAGGGAAAAAAGTATTTGTCAGTGGGCACTGGGCAAACGTACAATATCAGCAGGGGATCAAAGAAATGATCAGTCTATAATTTTAATGGTCGGTTTATTTTAACAGTGAGAGACAGAATAACAAAAAAAATCCAAAAAAATGCATTTCAAAAAATTATAAATTTATTTGCATTTTAATGAGTGAAATAAGTATTTGATCCCCTATCAATCAGCAAGATTTTCTGCCTCCCAGGTGTCTTCTATACAGGAAACGAGCTGAGATTAGGAGCATTCTTTAAAGGGAGTGCTCCTCTTCTCAGCTTGTTACCTGTATAAAAGACACCTGTCCACAGAAGCCATAAATCAATCAGATTCCAATCTCTCCACCATGGCCAAGACCAAAGCGCTGTCCAAGGATGTCAGGGACAAGATTGTAGACCTACACAAGGCTGGAATGGGCTACAAGATCATTGCCAAGCAGCTTGGTGAGAGGGTGACAATAGTTGGTGCGATTATTCGCAAATGGAAGAAACACAAAATAACTGTCAGTCTCCCTCTGTCTGGGGCTCCATGTAAGATCTCACCTCGTGGAGTTTCAATGATCATGAGAATGGTGAGGAATCAGCCCAAAACTACACAGGAAAATCTTTTCAATGATCTCAAGGCAGCTTGAACCATAGCCACCAAGAAAACAATTAACACTCTACGCCGTGAAGGACTGAAAACCTGCAGCGCCCACAAGGTCCCCCACTTCAAGGAAGCACATGCACAGGCCTGTCTGTGCTAATGAACATCTGAATGATTCAGAGGAGAACTGGGTGAAAGTGTTGTGGCCAGATGAGATCAAAATCAAGCTCTTTGGCATCAACTCAACTCGCTGTGTTTGGAGGAGGAGGAATGCTGCCTATGACCCCAAGAACATCATCTCCACCGTCAAACATGGAGGTGGAAACATTATGCTTTGGGGGTGTTTTTCTGCTAAGGGGACAGGACAACTTCACCGCATCAAATGTACCATCAAATCTTGTGTGAGAGCCTCCTTCCCTCAGCCAGGGCATTGAAAATGGGTCGTGGATGGGTATTCCAGCATGACAATGACCTGAAACACACGACAAAGGCAACAAAGGAGTTGCTCAAGAAGAAGCTCTTTAAGGTCCTGGAGTGGCCTAGCCAGTCTCCAGACCTTAATCCCATAGAAAATATGTGGAGGGAACTGAAGGTTCGAGTTACCAAACGTCAGCCTTGAAACCTTTTCGACTTGGAGAGGATCTGCAAAGAGGAGTAGAACAAAAAAGTCTGACCTCTGTGATTGCCAACAAGGGTTTTGCCACCAAGTACTAAGTCATGTTTTTTGAAGGGGTCAAATACTTATTTCACTCATTAAAATGCAAATCAATTTATAACTTTTTTGAAATGCGTTTTTCTGGATTTTTTTGTTGTTATTCTGTCTCTCACTGTTAAAATAAACCTACCATTAAAATTATAGACTGATCATTTCTTTGTCAGTGGACAAACGTACAAAATCAGCTGAGGATCAAATACTTTTTTCCCTCACTGTATTCTGTGGTCAAAAAACATTTGTTATGACTCTTTCAGTGACCAGCCACCACTTGGTCTATGCTCTTCCTCATAAATGTGTTAACTTTGTTTCTTTGCATAGCTTTTGAGGCTTCCAGTGGCTGAGCCAATGTTATCTCTGCACAGGACTTTCATAAAGTTAATAAAGATTCTGGCTCAATTCTAAATGGAGTCAGTCTTTTTGGGCCAACAGTTGTGATTGCTCCATAACTCACCCTGCAAGGTGGATACCAGTCCTGTGCTGACCCCAGAGATGATATCACTCACAATCCATTCCTTCCATTGGTATTTAGGAAACCAATCCAGTATTGGGAAAATTGATTTGATGATCAGGAAGATTCTTCTAGCTGAACAGCTGCCAGAAATATATGTGAACAAAAGAGTCATTTGATTTGAAAAAGTTAACAAATATCTATAGTTACAGTTACATTCGTTATATACATGTAAGAACCCCACTGGTAGACACAGAGCTTTTTAGGAGGGCACCCTCTTTAATAAAGCCCTTTAAGGGCATAGTCACACTCTCTTAAAGATGTAAGAAGATTTTTGCTAACAAAAGAGGAATCAGCACAAGGAACACATTCTACTGGCTGTAAGTTATGGCCTTTGTGCTGATTTTTCTGTTTGAGATTTTGGATGCACTTAGGCTTTAAGAACCAACTGATCCCCCATCACAGCCATTATGCATTTGTTTGAAGGACAGCAGGAAGATTAACACGTGAAAATGCAGATATTTTTTTTGTTCATTGTGGCTAACCAGGCTCGAAGTGTCCTTTTTGGAGTCAAAGATAAAGGCATTTTGACCTATAGAGAAGGGGAGCCTTAATTGCTGGAAACAAAGCCTTGAGATGAGTGGCCATGCAATATAACAGGATTCTTGATCTACCAAATGATCAGACAAAAGGTGGCTTAAACTTGAACTTTACTAAATAGAGGCAGCATAGAAACTAACAATGCCAACAGGGTCAGAGTAAAAGATACGTATATAACACAATACAATATACAACAGAGAATAGAGAGATTGAGAAACGCCTCCCAGGAAGCCCTGCTTTTGCAAAGGATCACCAGGTTTCACCACAGTCTATGAGACTCTCAGTAGAGACAATATGCAATCAGCACTAATGAATATTTGCACTTTCTAAACAAAGGGCCAGTTTACTGTCCTTTAGACTTTAGAAGTGCTGGACTATGGTTCATGAGAAATGTAGAAAATGTCCTGGCATAAGTGGGAGCAAACAATGCCCCATCTTTGGTGTCAGTGGGAGGAATAGTGCCCCACCATTGGTGTCAGTGGATGAAATAGTGCTACATTGTTGGTGTCAGTGAGAAAAATAGAGCCCCATCTTTGGTGTCAGTGGATGGAATGGTACCACATCAATGGTGTCAGTGGGAGGAATAGTGCCCCATTGCTGGTGTCAGTGGACGGAATGGTGCCACATCGTTGGTGTCATTGGGAATAATTGTGCCCCTTTTTGTAGTCAGTGGGAGTAATTATGCCCCATTGTTGGTGTTAATGGATGGGACAGTACCCCAAGGGCCAGATAAATGAAAGCAAAGGGCCGCATCTGGCCCCCAGGCCACAATTTGGAGATCACTGCCTCAGAGGAGGTTGGAAAGGAGAGAGGTGAAGACCCACCAGGGAATAGGGGAACCCCACACTCTGTGTCACATCCTAATAAAAAATTGGAGATTTTTACATAACTAAGGTGTACCCCAATTTATATTTCCCCTGTGTCCGCATTATCCTTGGGGCTATATCTCTTTCTCCAACTGCCTCAGAGGAGTACCTTTCTCACAGGGAGGTATGAAGAGGCTGGTAGGTCTGAAGGAATCTCAAACCTGCTCCTCAAGGTATGTCAGGAAAGGTTCTGCTCTGGATACACAGGATAACAGCTACATACACAGGACCACCTTACTTCAGGCTTAACCTCCCCATACACAGCTGGCACAGTGCTTTGTGTAGTTACTGAGACTTGGAAAGAAACTGTATGCTCATGTGCTCAAACCAGATGGCCTACATGCTTGAATTAAGGTAGCAAGACCAGTCACCTAGAAAGAGCTCACATGCCCAATCCCTGCTGTCCCATCGTCACGACCCCTCTGAATACCAGTGGGTGGGAAAGAGAGCAATTTTTACCCCTAAGAATATTCAGGGGCCGAGAGGATTGTTGGAAGCAGAGTTAAAGAAGATATTGTGGCAGGTTGAGCCCGTGCCACTGTTTAAAAATGGTGGTTTACACCAGATTTTGTAAAAAGAAAGCACACTAATGGCACAGGCGTGTGCTGGCTTCATATGAGAGCCAGAGTTAGAGCTCAAAGCCTCACACTCCGGAGGAGCTCAGTGTGTGAAGGGAGCCACGAGAGGTGCTGGTGTGCACCGTACTGTGCAGGTCAGGACAGACTAAGGCCCGAGCCTGACAGAAAGTCCAGGAGGGACAGAGCAGCTGGGGAGCTGTGGGAGGAAAGACGCAACGCTGAGGCACAACATATGTGCACGAACACTGGGACATGTTTGATGGTCAGGAGGACTATAAAGGTACTAACAGTCAGGAGGATCAAGCAGTACTACTTGGAGCAGTAAAGCTGCCACAAGAGAGCCAGGAGGCTGAATATTATGTTTGTTGCCATGATGGTGAGAATCTCCTGTGTGGGAAGTAATACCTGTGTGAATTTTGATGTTCTTTTAAATGTGGGCAGGAAAGCCCTGAACATATTTCTGGCATGGAGTAAACTCACTGTTTTGGCACTAACGTTGAGCTAAGAAACGTGTCACAATATGTACTTTAAAATGACCACTTAATAAATTAAAGCTTATGATGTAAAACAAAGTGCACTATACTTATCTTCTCACTGTCCTTGCCTTCAAAAAAATCTGACACTTTTTTAATCCTCTACTGCTTTGATGACATACAAGCCTGCAGGACAAGCCACAGCATACAGCAGGTGTAACAACATATTCGGCGACCCATCGCAGTTTGCTACGGAAGTGACGTTCCGTCGCCGCCATCTTGCTACACCCCACACTCGTCCACAGTAAGTATACACTAAGAAGGGGGAAAGCGGACATGTTGTTACACCCACTGGAGTTTTGCATTTTACAGGTATTTATAACAGTAAAGTGAGTTTCTATAGTGAAATACAGTACTTAGAACTCCGTCTGACTGCTTAGATGTTGAATTTTAAAAGCAGCGAACTTTTGTCAGATTAGCAAACCTGTGAGATGAGCAGGGTTGCTGCTGCTTTTAAAATCCAAGATCTAAGTAGTCAGACGGAGTTGTAAGTACTGTATTTCACTATATAAACTGACTTTAGTGTTATAAATACGTGTAAAATGCAAAACTCCAGTGGGTGTGACAACATGTCCGCTTTCCCCCTTCTTAGTGTATCCTTACTGTGGACGAGTGTGGGGTGTAGCAAGATGGCGGCGACGAAACGTCACTTCCGTAGCAAACTGCGATGGGTCGCTGAATATGTCGTTACACAGGCATAACAGGTATTCTACACATCCAGGTGTGTTGGATACCTGTAGCAGATCACTTAAAGTCAAAATACACTGCATCTGAGCACCAAAAACACTATTTAATTCATTTTTAATATTGAAAACAAACTTCCCCATCCATCCATGTCTCCATGCTTTATTTTACTGAGAAATCACTTTGAAAAGCACCAACTAGCATTTCTGGCCGTGGCTATCTTGAGTATGGGCAGATGATTCATATAGCATTTACTTCCTGGATTCCATCTGCCCTTAGATCAAGAATGCAGATAAAAGAGTGTGCTTAGCTGAGAAAACCCATCCTCCCCTCCTGAAGACTCCTGGGATGGATGACATCATTTGCACAGACATGAAAACCAGAAAGTAAATATAACATACCTTCCTATCTATTTACTAATGCTAGCAGCATAAGGATAAAAAATAGTCAATGTTGATTGAGAGAGGGAAGTTCCACTTTAAAGTGATAAGGTCACTTTAATAAATGAGGACAATTGTTCTGCTAATGACTGTCTGTTGATAGAAGACTCATGGAGGACATCAACTAAACAATAGTGATTTATAATTTATTTCAAACATAACACCCTTAGCAGTAAACAGCAAGGCTGATAACATGAAGGGTCAGGCCGCTCAAAATTAATATTTCATTGATTAGTTAATGTTGAAGAGTTAGACCACCTATATATCTCGGGGTCCTTGTTGGTGAGATCTATTTTGTGCTTAGTTCCTGAGCCTGCACATCTGCTATGGCTATCATGATGGACCTGCAGAAAAGTGGCCATTTCAGATCCAGGAGCAGGCCCCCTGTAAAATGCAAATCCATTGCAACAGAGCAGATAAGTAGGACATGTCTGTAGTTAATCTGCAGCCAGACAATAGGCCCTCAACTGTTAGAACCAGCATGCGAGCATCTGGGAAAGAGCCTAAAACCTTCTCTGGAAGACCCAGCTGCTGTGGGAAGCACTTCACCAATTGCTATCAGAGTACTCTAGTTCCCTCTCCCCCTCCCAGTGTCCTGGGTTCCCTCCAGTGGTCCACCTGTGTTACCAGCATCACTGTGGACTTCACGCTGATGGATGCTGTTTATTAGGATAAGCGCAGGTAGCTGATTGTGTTCTGAACTATTTTACTGAAGTATTGATTCTCAGATAGATTCTCTGTTGTAGATTCCTATAGGGATTGATACATTGACTGAGCCACAGAGACATTGCTGTGAAGAGTCCATGTCTTGTCATGATCACTTAGTGCCCCTGTTCCTCATTCCAGCACTCGGGTGTTGGCTGTTGCTTTTCCCCTGTCTGTGTTCGCCTGTTAGCTGATTGATCTGGTCAGTCACCTGATATAAGCAAACCGTCTCTATCCCTCGCTTGTGATAGAGACAGACTTACCTGCATTGTTCTAGATCAAGCCACCCGTTAGTCTACCTTCCTTGCTGTTGGATCTCCTGTGTATGACCCGGATTGGATACTGGACTACCCCCTGAACTCAGCCTGCCTTTTACCTGGAACGAATACTGGATTATCCCCTGAACTCAGCCTGCCTTATTACCTGAACTGCCTTTGAATCACGCTATCTGTCTGCTAAACTGCAAGTACCTGTTTGCTTTGCTCAGTTTGCATCTGCCCTGGTGTGGTAGCCAGACACTATAGCATTGTGTATAAGTCCTGGGGGCAACCAAGTACTGGTATGCCTGCTTGTCTTAAGGGAAAGGGGGCTTCTATAGGTGAAGCACACAGTAGCCAGCTATAGTGTCTGGCCACCTGCGTTGGAGTAGACGTGACATTTGTGACATCTCTGTGCAGTTTTTTATATTCTATTATGTGTTATTCAGCAGTGTATGCATGTTCTTTGCCATTCTGACCCTGTTTACTTCCAACTTTGCATCTGTTTGGAAAACAACACACGGGCCGAATGGCAGGCGGCATTGGACGGTTCAATAGAAACCGGCCGACATTCGGCCTGTGTGTACTGGAGGCGGTCTGACAGAAGCCAGCCATTCAGTTGGCTTCCGTCAAAGGGGCTGACCGGCTCCCAATCAGCGCTTTCAGCCAATGTCCGAGAGCGCCAACCACAGTGTTTTGGCCGGGGGCTCTCCCTGTCAGAACACAATAGAACAGCAGGGGAGATCGCAGTACTAACGTCAGATAGTTAGTAAAGAGGCGCCTTCTAAACTGTCAGGTTTTATTTTGTTTAGCCCAGTAGGGTAGAATGAAAAAAAAACTACTAAAGTGTACAGGGCTTTAATCTCTGTTTGATCATTCGGACAATTACCCAACCTATTAAAGGCCTACAAAGGCATATCCAAATATCCATCATCTTTAAACAAGCTTGCACCTAAATTTTGACTTATTTATTTTTTAAGATGATAGATTATAGAAAAAAAGGCTCAAAGCATATTTTAAAGACCTTGAGAGAATTAGAAGCCTTAACGGGCCATACACACAAAAAAACTGATAGTGTGTAACAGGCTAATTAGAATGACTATTTCCACCAGTTTCTACCTTGATTGATCCATCACTTTTGAGTGGACTCGTCTCTTGAGGAATGTTCTAGTGTGGTGCTAATAGTAACCAACCAGGTTACAGTTGTTTTTGTAGTGTAATGGTAGATCTGATTTTTGGCTGAAAAATTAGGGATATTCCTACCTTCCAGTGCCTCTAAGATACTTACTGCAAGTGGTTACACTTTGGTTGTCATATGGTCACATGGCTGGTTTAGGCTGATGGAAAGAGAAGATTCTACAAACTTTATTATTCACGCAGGAAGAGGGGAGGCCACTGAATCCTTATCATACATGAAGGTGGCAGGGAGAGGTGCCCCAAGTACATATACTGTGTGTATATATATAAAAATTAATGTCTATATGGATAGATAGATAGATAGATAGATAGATAGATAGATAGATAGATAGATAGATAGATAGATAGATAGAGATATATACTATATATATATATATATATATATATATATATATATATATATATATTATTGTACATTACCAAAAATATTGGCACCCCTGCATTTCTGTCAGATAATGCACCACTTTGCCCCGAAAATTGCTGCAATTACAAATGTTTAGGCATTCTCATGTTTATTTCTTTTGCTAGTATTGGTAGGACACAAAAAAGTGGAGAAACAAAAAGCCAAAGCTGACGCATTCCGTGCAAAAATCTAAAAAAGGACTGGACAACATTATTGGTACCCTCAATTTATTATTTGGTAGCACACCCCTTAGAAAAATCAATTGCTTCCTGTAACCATCAATGAGTTTCTTACATCTTTCTACCGGAATTTCAGACCATTCTTCTTTCGCCAGCTACTCCAGGTCTCTCAGATTGGAAGGGTTCCTTTTCCCAACTGCTGATCTTTCCACAGGTGTTCTATGAGATTTAGATCTGGATTTATCGCTGGCCAGTTCAGTCATCTCCAGCGCTTTTCTTAAATCATTTCTGGGTGCTCTTTGACGTGTGCTTTGGGTCATTGTCCTGCTGTAAGACCCATGACCTCTGACGGAGACCCAACTTTCTGACACTGGGCCCTACATTGCATTCCAGAATTCTTTGGTAGTCTTCAGATTTCATAATGCCATACACACAGTCAAGACATCCAGTGCCTGAACTAGCAAAGCAACCCCAAAAACATCAGTGAACCTCCACAATTTTTGACTGTTGGGACTGTAGTCTTTTCTCTAAAGGCCTCATTTATTTTTCTGAAAACAGTAGAATCATGGGCTTTACCAAAAAGCTGTAATTTTGTTTCATCTGTCCATGGCACATTCTCCCAAAAAGATTTTGACTTCCTTAGGTAAAATTTGGCAAACTCTTTGATCAATTTTTCTCTTTCGGCCACGTCAAGGGAGATTAGCTACAGTACCATGGGCTGTAAACATCTTGACTATGTTGCGCACAGTGGACACAGGAACATTAAGATCTCTGGAGATAGACTTGTAACCTTGAGATTGTCCATGCTTTTCCACAATTTTTGTTCTCAAACCCTCAGAAAATGATTTCTCATTTTTCTCTACTCCATGCTCCGTGTGGCACACAGAGACATACAACAGAAAGGTTGAGTCAAATTTTCACCATTTGAACTGGTTGCTGGTGTGATTTCTATATTGTCAGCACCTGTTAATTGATACAGCTGAGTTTAATTGCAAATTACAGGAGCATCACAAACTTGGAATGCAATTATTTTTTACAGTTTTGAGAGTGCCAATAATTTTGACCAGTCCATTTTGGAATGTGTCAGATTTGTTTTTTTGTCTTTTTGTAAGGGAACCAAGTATAATGCAAAACCCCTGGATTGTTGTAACAATATTCATATCTAGCATACTTGGAGTATAACTGAACTGCAAGTGTGGACCATGTGGGATTTTTAACATAGTACACAGATGCACATAATTATTGCAGCTTGTGGTGTATACTGACTGCTGGTTAATCCTGTCTTGCTGTACCAGGTAATATGGGACTGCGATGTTGGACGTAATTTGCAATGAAGTACAAGTTCTCCAGTGGGTGTTGAGCTAATTGTTACTTGTTACATCTCAGTTACAATGCCACCAATAAAACCATAAGAAAAAAAGAGAAAAATACATCAACAGTATTTAAAGATAATGTTCTTTTATTATTTAAGGCTGGAATTATGAATATGACACCTTAAAACCTGCCCATAAACATATACAATGCTCTAAATTCACACCTTTGTTTTGTTGACAAAAAACATCTTTTATGGGGATAAGATATGCAACATATCACATTGTTATATACTGTACAACATACCCGATCATATATGTATTTACACCTTGATGACAACGTCTGGTTCTGTGATAGCTTGGTTGACTCAGGCATCGTAGACGTGCTTCTCTAGCTCTGCTCTCCCTTTCCACTGCTGCATGTTTTATCTACTGCTGTGCCTTTTCTCTCTTTGTCCTCTCTCCACAGCTCTGTCCACTTCTTAATTATGTGTCCCCTCTCCACTGCTCTGTCCACTTCTTAATTCTTTGTCCCTTCTCCACCGCCCTGTCCACTTCTTAATTCTTTGTCCCCTCTCCACAGCTCTGTCCACTTCTTAATTCTTTGTCCCTTCTCCACCGCCCTGTCCACTTCTTAATTCTTTGTTCTCTCTTCAATGCTCTGTCCACTTCTCAATTCTTTGTCCTCTCTCCACAGCTCTGTCCACTTCTTAATTCTTTGTCCCCTCTCCACTGCTCTGTCCACTTCTTAATTATTTGTCCCTTCTCCACAGCTCTGTCCACTTCTTAATTCTTTGTCCTCTCTCCACTTCTCTGTCCACTTCTTAATTCTTTGTCCTCTCTCCACTGCTCTGTCCACTTCTTAATTCTTTGTCCTCTCTCCACTGCTCTGTCCACTTCTTAATTCTTTGTCCTTTCTCCACTGCTCTGTCCACTTCTTAATCCTTTGTCCTCTCTCCACAGCTCTGTCCACTGTGAAGGAATGTGATGTAGATAATAATAATAGTAATCTGAAAATGTCTATTTTCTCATGTGCATACATATTTTTCTCCTTACTCATTATATAAGTATACAGGTTTGCTCTGTTCCTATATTTTCTCAAGATGGCGGGTACCCCCTACATCCCACACATCAGAAGAACGCGGAACTGAAGATAAGACCAAAGACAGCCAAACCTCGTTATGAAAATTCTCCATCTTCTTTATCTTCTTAACCAATGAGATGTACCTATTAGACTAACATAGCAATGACGTATTTGTGTGTATAAAACATTAACACCGCCTTGAATAAATTAGAAGTGTAACAGTAATGCTGCTGAGCGTGTCTCAGAGTGTTTACTTTTATATGCATGCATATCAACACTTTTCAAATTAGAGACAGCAGCAGATAACCTTGGGCTCGATTGGAGCTCTTAATCATTTCCATAACAGATGGTGCCGAAACCCGGGACCTCAGGCTACAGTCTAAGTTATACCGCGACAAGCATTTGGGCGTTAATTGATTGATGAGAGTGGGGTTTGCGCAGCCCTAACAGTACGGTAAGTTTGATTTATATTCTTACCACTGTACGACTCTCTTATCTTTCGGTTGACGGCTGGATTCTGTCGGTATGCTGAGACTGTCTTAGAGGCAGGTATTTCCTCGCCTGAGGTTGTTTTAACGAACCTGCCAATGGGTTTCTGCTGACTGTATTTGTTCACTGTCTGCCATTCTTTGGGCTGCGAAACTCAGCAGTCTAAGGGTGCTACATGCGTGAATGTGTGGTCTCATCTCCAGATGAGCTGTCGGCCTCTGGAATGAGATTGTTTCCCTTGTGGCAAACGTTTATAGACGGGTGTACTCTGGGTTCGATGAACCTTTGAGGGATATCTCAGCTGCTGGCTTTGCAGTCTGAAAGTGTTACAGAAGTCTCACCCCAAGACGAGTTGTCGGCCTCTTGGTGTAGAGCGGGGAAAAAAAAAAAAAAACGTCTATAAACGGGTTTATTTTTGCAGGGTGGTCTGCCCTTGTGGTTATCTTAGCCTGCTGAAATTTTGCAGTTCGAAGAGTGGCAGGTGTAATGTCCTGTTGTGAGTGTATTTGTGGTTTACTGTTCGCTATACATGAGAGGGGGTGGGGACTGGTTAAGGTCGGAGGGGGGGCTGCCCGGGGGATCTGTTGGGTCGCGGGCTGTAGCTCCTCACTACCCCTGATGTGTTTGTTCTTGTTCTGAGATTAACCGTACATTAGTCTTATGAGCCCCCACCGAAGGAATTTGCTGATAAGAACGCTGAGAAAAATTTTAACCCCTTGGTTGTACGAGAGAAACAGAAAGTGATATTGTAAAAAAAGTGATATTGCAAAGAAGATGTTGAAATAGTTAACAAAGTTGAAAGAAGTGGCGAAAGTTATGTTGCTGAAGAAAACAGGGAGAAAAATCCTGTGTGATAAAGAAAATTGGATAAAGGAAGTTAAGAAAGATGGCGATTGTATTATGTATGTGTATCACAGAGCTGATGATATGTTGGAACTTGAAACAAAGGAGGGGAGGGACAGCACTGCCCTCCGTCTAACAACCACTCCTTTATCACCACCCAAGCACAACCCACTGTGACAACTCAGCACGGCGGCCATCTTAGTGCACCCATGCCTTCACTTTCTACCCAGTCCAGTGCACTTCCTGCCGGCGGCCATCTTGGTACACCCAGTAAGCTTAAACAGCCTGTACCCAGCCCTCCCTGTTTTAAACCAAGATGGTTCATACCACACACCTGTCTTCCCCAATACGGGAGCATCACATTCCCAGGCCGGATATGTTAATGATGAAGAAGCATCTGAGTGGGAAGCCCGACAGCAGGCAGCAAGGCCACCCACTGATTTAACCCCCAATCCGGCTCCAGACTCTCAGTTCCGAGAGGATCTCAAACACATGCTGGCAACCGTAAAGAACAGTGCTTCTTGCCAGACCCTGCCCCAACAACAGTCTCGGTTACCAGAAGGGGCACCAGTGATGTATGTCGCTTTTACTCTATCACAAGCAGCGGCCTTAGTGACAAGTCTGCCTGACCCAGAGAAGCAGCCAATTCCCTTCTACCACAGGATAGTGCAGATACAAGAAACTTACTCAGCTGCCTGGAGAGACTTGATCAGCCTATGCCAAATCAAAGCAGGATATGTCTTTTGGCCAGTCATGCAGACGGCCTTCAATGATGCCAGCCTGACAAGTGCCACTTCCTACACCTCAGGCGTGGAGTTCTGTGCACAACTCCACGACTGGGCAAAGGAGAAGTTGACGGATCAGAAGACCACAATCCAAGATATTACCCAAGATAAAGGGGAGTCTGTGAAGAAGTATCATGCTAGACTCTTAAAGGCACACACACACATGTTATCAACTGCTTTTGTTTCAGGGCTCAGAGAGGATATCAGAAAAGGCCTGATGGTGGCCCGCCCTGAATACCATTCAATGAAAATGTCTGATTTATTGTTGGTGGCCAGAGGTATAGAAAATCAAAAAGGTAAAAAACCAACGCCCCTCATGGTAACCCATGACGAAGATCCCGCCTACACTAGTCCACCACCACTGCCCAATACCAGGGAAAGGATCACCTGTTACAACTGTGGGAAACGGGGTCACTTCAGAAAAGAATGCAGAGCCCCAAGATGTCCCAGACGAAAAACCTACCACTTTCCTCATTGACAGGGGTGCAGCCAAAAGTGTGTTGAGGGCGGTGAACCTGCCTAATAATTCTTTCCTTTCCACTTCCTGATTTGCTTGCCAGATTTGTGGTGTCCTCTACATGTCCCTTGAATCTACTAGGAGCTGATGTGTTGTCCAGACTACAGGCCTCAATCAGGACACGCCTGAAGGGGGGATGAAGTTACATACTTCCCTATCTTTAGAAGACTCATCTGCCTTGTGTTCTCTGCCTCTCCTAATGACACTTAATGAAGCAAAAACTTCAAGTTCAATACTGCAGGAAGTACTTGACAGAATCCCTGCGTGCCTATGGTCCACAGGACCGGAAGACAACGGTCACTTAAAGGTGCCACCAGTTTCAGTCAAGCTAAAAGAGGGCGCATCATTGCCCCGGAAACCACAATAACCCCAAGAAGAGAACCCCTAAAGGAGAACCAGGTACCTGCTGTGGATGCCTTTGACTGCAAAATACCTCACAGAGGTGGACCTTACAAACGTTTTCTTCAGTGTCCACCCTCACCCCTCCTGCTGGTACCTTTTTGCATTCATCCACGGAAAGAAACGGCAACATACCTAAACAGTTGTGCCACAAGGGGCACAGAACTTTCCAAGCCAGTTTGCAAAAGCTATGGCTATCATCCTTGACACATGACAAGAGGAGCACCCGGAAGTGATTCTCTTCCAACATGTTGATGACCTTCTCCTTTGTGCAGCTGACTTACCCCCTGTTGAAGTCACCTCAGAAAGCCTGTTGTGCTATCTTGCCAACCAGGGGTGCAGAGCCTCAAAGCCCAAATTGCAGTGGTGCTCAACACCTGTCATTTTCCTTGGACTAATTTCCTAGTGCAGAGCATGGATTCCAGAAGCCTTCCTACTGATGCTCTGCAATCAGACCCCTTCCAGATGTCTCCTGAAGAAATATCTAAGTTTGAGGCCCTCAAGTGTGCCATCTCAGGCACTAGGGCTCCCAGACTACGACAAAACGCTCAAGCTCTTTGTATCCGAACGTCTGGGACATGCTGCAGGTGTACTCACCCAATCACACGGCATCAGCCTACGCCCTGTAGGATATTATTCCTGTCGACTGGATGTGGTAGTCAGAGGAGGCCTATTGTGTCTGCGAGCTGGATTTGCTACACAAGCCTTGCTTGACAAAACTTTGAACTTGGTCCTCGGACACTGCCTCGTTCTGCTTGCTCCCCATGACGTTGTTGCCATATTCAACCAAGATCCAACCGAAACACTTGTCCACTACCAGACACTTGAGACTCCTGTGTTCCCTCCTACTGGACAGCATTACTCTATTAAGTTGTCAAACACTGAACCCTACCACCCTTCTTCCACTTCTCGAGGGGGGAAAGGAGGAGGAGTAGAGTCTTGACTTGTTACCCCATGACCACACAGGATACGCGGTCACCACTGAAAACACTGTTCTACAAGCTGAAGCCTTACCACTGGTGATGTCTACACAGGAGGCAGAGCTGTAAGCACTTACTACAGCATGTAAATGGGCAGAGGGAAAAAGAGCCAACATTCATATGGACTCAAGATATGCTTTCAACATTGCCCATGATTATGGTGTTATCTAGAACAGAGGATTCCTGATGGCTGCAGGAACACCTGTGAAAATTTGATTGATGCCTTGCTTCTCACAACCCAAGTGACTATTCTGAGTAAAGCACACGACAAAATGAACTCAAAGGAAGCTTAAGGCAATCATCGAGCCAATACAGCTGCCAAACAGACAGCTGGTGGTCCACGGGAAGTGGACAGCAGGGTGGTAGAAGAAGACCACCCCGTGCTTACCTTACAGACTTTCCCAGTGGACAGAGTTTATCTAAAAGAACTACAGGAAACAACAAGTGCAGATAAGAAGGAAAGCTGGAAACGGAGAGGAACAACTCTCAGAAATGGACTATTCGAGTGCAACAAGAAGCCTTGTCTACCCAGGAGTATGTACCCAGCCGTGGTGCAATGGGCACATGGAGCTGCCCACTTGACAAAGACTTTTATGAACTCTCTTATCAACAAGTGTTGCACCAAGAGTTACTCCACTGACCGACAGCTTCTGCAGATCATGCATTATCTGCACCAAATGTAACCCAGGATGCACAGAAGAAGCACAGAAGAAGCACCTGGCAAAAGCCCTATACCCCATTCCAGAGGATGCAAATTGATCATTCTCAAGTGCCAGGAAGTGACAGATTTGAAAACGCCCTAGTGGAAGTGGTCACGACTGCCAGGACCACAGCTAAGAAACTACTGAGTGAGATAGTATGTAGATTTGGGGTCCCAGAGGTGATATTGAGAGATCAGGGACCAGCCCTAACAACAACCCTTACAAAAGAGATTTGGGCAGCACTGGGGGTTCAGTTGGCACTACACATCCCATACCACCCTCAAAGTAGCGGGAAGGTAGAAAGGATGAATGGGACACTAAAAACAGGATGTTAAAGATGGCCCAAGAGACTAACATAAGTTGGCCCATTGCCCTGTTCAGTGTCAGACACACCCCCAGGGGAAACATGCCCTATCCCCTTATGAAATTTTGTTTGGTTCAGCTCCCAGACTTGGTTGTTACTTTCTACAACAGTTACAGTTACAGTCTGATGTGTTGACTAATTATGTAACCACATTATCACGAGAATTAACCTGAATGCATGTCCAGGTGTTTTCTTCCATTCCAGATCCTGAATTAGATACAGGAACACACTAACTACTGTCTGGAGATCCTTGAGCCAAGTTATGATGGTCCATTCCAAGTTTTGCTGACCACAGCTACCTCAGTCAAGTTGGCCAGGAAGAACACCTGAATGCACGCTTATCACTGCAGGAGAGCGTGTTTTCGGGTGCTGCATATCCTTTTTCTGTTTGATCTAGGGGGGAGGGGCCCAGGAGGTGGCCATCACAAAAATGATAACATAATTACATTTTGGTGTAACTCTTCAGGTACACATGTGACCACCTTTACCTTAGATTACTGTGACATAGTACCTTGTCCGTTTGACCCTTCATGGTGATGCCATTGGTACAGTGATATCCCTGACGGTAAGGACATATATGTATGCCACACAGACAGTTACTGGGGACAGAGTTGTGGTTTCTGTGGGGGCCAGTGGGTTGGAACACAGGGCCAGACTGGGCGACCACAGAGTGCATTAGACAAAAAAAGATGAATATAGAAAGCCCCCATATCCTAACCAAAGATACCCCTGATACATGCACTGACCCAGCACACAGTCAGAGGAGGAAGCGAGCAGCTCTCTCCGGAAGCTTTTGATCCTCATGTATACATACATGTCATAGGGGTTACAAGGGGGGTCCCTGATGAGTTTAAAGCCAGGGATCAGGTAAAAGCTGGTTTTGAGTCTTTGATCCCCATAACAACTGTCAGCAAGAATGTAGATTGGATTAACTACATGTCATGGTTATGCAATAGAGTTTGTCGATCAGCATACCTGTCTCCATGTGTTCATCTCTAGAGACCAGCTGACCCTCACCTGACTGCTTTTGTAACCTCTCCTCTAAGCATGGCCCCACCCCAGGCCTTATCAGGGAACCCTATATTAACCTGTGCACTGCAAGCCAGCAGTGCTGATCAACCACTGTGTGTTAGCCTCTGTGTGTACTTGCTGTGTTTCCTACATCTGATTTATGTTACCGACTTTGGCCTGTTCCCGGCCATCCCTGTTTGCCTGTGACCCTGATGTTCCAGCCAGCTCCCTCCTTCCTCTTCTCCTGTAGTCTACCGTGAGCGTGAGCTGTGAGACCCTGGGGGCCGCGACCTGGAGCCAGACTGCAGCGCAGTCCATCCTCACCACTAGAGGCTCTGGTGAACACCTGCTGGCTCTTAGACTCTGCGCCCTGGGGAATCTATGCTCTAGCTCCCAGTGGGATCTGTGTCAGTGATCCAGTAGACCTGATTCCTGAACCTCCCAGGGTTTAAGCCGCAGCAGTCACCCGTAGGGTCCACTACCTTGCGGTGCACTCCTGATCCCAACGGTGTGCATCTGTCACCCAGCCTCTAGGTGACCTGACACTACACATATTATAACCAACAGAGATGTGTAAATTACACTAAAGATGCCCTCCAGGGAATTGCTGACCAGTTAGCCCCCACTTCCTACATGACATTCCAGAACCGGATGGCCTTAGACATGGTGTTAGCCGAGAAGGGGGGTGTCTGTAAAATCATAGGAAAAAACGGGAACCTGTTGTACATACATTCCTGATAATATTGGCCCAAATGGTAAGGTTACTCTAGCTATAAAGAAATTAGAAGATCTGTCACTGGAGTTGAAGAAGAACTCAGGTATCACAGACCCATGGGACCAATACTTTAGCTGGATGAGTGGGTGGCAGAAGGTGCTCGTCCAGATAGGGGTAACGGTATTAATAATCCTGGTTCTTTTAGCCCTGATTGTATGCTGTATGCTACCTTTTGTAAAGAAGTTAATGAGCAAGGCTGTAGACAATAGCACACCTACATTTCTCCACCAAGAAGAAGAGGACCTCCTTATGATGGAAGATGACAAACCCTTCACTCCCCTACAGTCACTCCCTGTCCATAATCTCACAATCCTTTAGGGTTTTAGGGATAGATAGCGCCTGACTGCACCTCTCCAGCTGTATTGAGGAGGGAAGTGAACAGTTGCTGCCCAATTCTATATACAGCCTAAAAGAGTTGCTGAGGAGAAGGGCCAGGCCAAAGTGGGACCTTTAGTATTAGGGACAGAAAAGAGAAAATAGTCATTTTAGGGGGGATTGTGAAGGAATGTGATGTAGATAATAATAATAGTAATCTGAAAATGTCTATTTTCTCATGTGCATACATATTTTTCTCCTTACTCATTATATAAGTATACAGGTTTGCTCTGTTCCTATATTTTCTCAAGATGGCGGGTACCCCCTACATCCCACACATCAGAAGAACGCGGAACTGAAGATAAGACCAAAGACAGCCAAACCTCGTTATGAAAATTCTCCATCTTCTTTATCTTCTTAACCAATGAGATGTACCTATTAGACTAACATAGCAATGACGTATTTGTGTGTATAAAACATTAACACCGCCTTGAATAAATTAGAAGTGTAACAGTAATGCTGCTGAGCGTGTCTCAGAGTGTTTACTTTTATATGCATGCATATCAACACTTTTCAAATTAGAGACAGCAGCAGACAACCTTGGGCTCGATTGGAGCTCTTAATCATTTCCATAACACACTTCTTAATTCTTTGTCCTCTCTCCACAGCTCTGTCCACTTCTTAATTCTTTGTCCTCTCTCCACAGCTCTGTCCACTTCTTAATTCTTTGTCCTCTCTCCACAGCTCTGTCCACTTCTTAATTCTTTGTCCTCTCTCCACTGCTCTGTCCACTTCTTAATTCTTTGTCCTCTCTCCACAGCTCTGTCCACTTCTTAATTCTTTGTCCTCTCTCCACAGCTCTGTCCACTTCTTAATTCTTTGTCCTCTCTCCACTGCTCTGTCCACTTCTTAATTCTTTGTCCTCTCTCCACAGCTCTGTCCACTTCTTAATTCTTTGTCCTCTCTCCACTGCTCTGTCCACTTCTTAATTCTTTGTCCCTTCTCCACTGCCCTGTCCACTCCCTATGAATGCCTAGCCGAATATCGGGAGACCTCGGCCAGTTCAACCCACGTTTGACCTGTGTGTATGGCAGCTTGTCCGACAGAAGCCGACCAAACTGTCAGACGAGCATGCTGGAAAACCAGCAGTTAACTAGGTCCCGATCATCTCTCTCAGCCAATAGGTGAGAGCGCTGACTGGAGCGTTCTGGCAGGGGGGCCGCCCCCCCCTGTCAGAACACAACAGCTCAGTTCGACGTTAGTAAAGCGGCTCCGGCTGGAAAAAACTATTAGTGTGTACCAGGTCTTAAGTGTCTGTTCCCTTTCTACTATTCTCCACTACTCTCTATCTCTCTGTTCCCTCTCCACTGCTATGCCCGCTTTCTAATTGTCTGTCCCCTCTCCATTGCTGTGATCACTTTCTTCCTTCCTGTGCTCTCTCTACTGGTTTTCTATCTCTCTACCTCCCTATCTCTTCTTTATGGCTGTATATTCTCTTTTTTTGTTCCCTCTCCACTGCTCTGTTCACTCTTTAACTCTCTGTCAATGATCTAGTCCTCTGACTACTCTCTGTCTCTATGTTCACTCTCCACTGCTTTGCCCACTTTCTAACTCTCTGCCCCCTCTCTAGTGCTGGACCCTCTCTCTACCTTTCTGTTTTCCCTTCTCTGTTGTAACTTTTCTCTGCTTTCTCTCTATTATTTTGCAGTTTCTCCACTGCTCTGCCCACTCTATAACTTGCTGTCCCTTATGCACCTCTGGGACCACTCTCTGTGTTTTCTGTCCACTGCTCTGCCCAGTTACTACCTCTCTGTCCCATCTACATTGTTATACCTTTATATACCCTCTCTGTACCTTTCTGTTTTGCCTCTACTGCTGTGCCCATCTGCTACCTCTCTGTCCCATCACTACTGTTCTATCTACACTTTACCTCTCTGTCACCTCTCTACTGGTCTGGCCACTCTTTATCTCTCTGCATAGCTTTTCTCACACTCCACCATTTTGTTCTATTTTCTCTACGTTGCCAACTTTGTCTCTCCCTACACAGCTCTTCTCAACCTCTTTGAGATCTCTTCACTCTATTGTCCAATCTTTATCTCTTTGTCTCCGCTTCACTGCTGTACACTATCTCTACGCTTTTGTTGTGCTGTATCCAGGGCCGTCTTTAATATTGATTGGACCCTGGGCAAAACTTTTTTTGCCCCCCCCCATGCAGTTTTGCTCTCCACCTGCTCTGAGACATACAGTAAATAGCAGCTAGACTCAAAATCAGTTTACTGAATCAGATCAGGCAGCTATTGCGATTGGTTGCCAGAGGTTACAGTGTATCATTATCGCTCACTGACTGGTTGCTAGAGGTTAGAGCACACATTACGGCTCACTGATTAGTTGCTAGAGGTTACAGCACATGATTTCTGCTTGTTGATTGGTTGCTAGAGATTACTGTGGATATGACCTCAGGGGGGCATGATATACATATCAATGCCGCCAGTCGCCGCTATTTACATATGAATGCTGCTACTATTTACACATGAATGCCGGTAATTTACATGTAAACACAGGGTCTGCAGGTGAGTCATCTGTACTCAACAATAGGGCATGAGCTGGGCAGCATTAGTAGCAGCTCTTCACACTGAGATATTGGGACACAGCACAGGACTAAAACCTCAAGGGACAAGGGAATTTAAACCAGGATAGTTGGCAAGTATGAGGCAGCTGCTTTGGGCCCCACAACAATGACAGGGCCCAGGGCAGCTGCCCCTTTTGCCCTGCCTTAAAAATTGCCCTGGCTGTATCCACTCTCTACCTCACTGTCCGCACTCCACTGCTGTGCCCTCTCTCTATATCTCCACTCCCTCTCTACTGTTGTGCCCACTGTACCTCCCTGTCCTCTTTCCCCTACTGTGTCCTCTTTCTCTGCCTCTCTGTTGCATCTCTACTTCTGTGACCTCTCATTCTGTTTACACTGTTGTGCCCTGTCTCTTCCTATTTTTGCTTCTCTCCACTGCTTGCCCACTCACTACTGTTCTTTGCCACTGTAGCGCTGCCCTCTTGAGGGTCACAAGATAAATCAATACCCCTCTGGTTGCCCTGACCCTGTGAGTCCTCTGCCATCTCTGATACCCTGGGTTCAAACATTTTCCTTTAAATAACAGCAGCAATAAGAAAATACACCAGAATTAGGTAAATCAGGAATAGTTTACTTAATAAGATGAACGCAGAAAGAATCAGAGAACAAACCTGAATTTAATCCCAAAAAAGGTTGTCCTACAAAGAATAATATTGGTAGCAAAATAACTATCACCTTTGTGATTCAAATATTCAACAATGCACACTATATTTCCTATACAAGAAATAAGTGTATATAATGTCTATATTAGTGGGCTACAGAAGAGCAGAAGAATGACTCTTATGAGTGTCAGACCCCTCTCTACTGCTCTGTCACATAAGAATAGGAAAACAACAGATAAACAAATACAACTTCAGCAAACAGTAACTGTAGCACAATTCAACCTGCTCTTACAGAGAGTTATTGGTGAAATGCAGCTTTAACAGCTTCAGCAAGTGGGGAGGGAAGTGAAAGTAGTCAAGTGTTGCTGTGTGGCAATCCGTTTAATCTTCAGCTAGCTCTCAGGTGTTTAATTGCATGCAAAGAATATTGATTATTAAAGCAGAATAGCTGTTCAAATAGATGGTGTATAATCAGGAGACAATATTCATGTGCAAATCAGAACTGTAATTGAATTCACAGTGATCACTGTCATAAAGATGTTAAACTCTGTGGAACTATAAGCAACAGCAGAACAATGGATGGCAAAGATGTCTGTGTATAGTGTCTATGATATGCTGGAACAGATCTTTAGACTAAAGAGGGTAATGGGTGCAGGAAACAATGATGTCTATACACAGTGTCTATCAGACGGGGCTATTGCCCGTTCACCACACTGTAACAGAGGATGATGAGGATGACGAAGATGATGATCTCTCAGGAATGTGGCTCAAGGGATGACCTCCGGCCTCCGCCTCACCACGGTTCACGTGGATCTGATATCCCTGCAGGGCGGATAGAATAGGAGCGGCCTCCAGGCTCCCGCCGGACAGTGAAGGGGAGCTTCCAGATATCCGCTGGGTAAATCCACCAGAGCAGGCCACAAAACAGCTGCAACTCACCCTGTAACAGATTCCCTGTATGCAGATCCACACTGTTCCCAAGAGAACACGCCAGGCCCCAAGCCTGTTCTCTTATAGTTCCTCCCAGCAGTCTGCTCTTCTCAATCAGCCAGCTGGTAGTTGTAGTTTCACATAATTCAGCCAGAGGGTGAATCCTATCCGTATGGACTACATGTCCCAAGATGCTTTGCTCAGTCTTGTCTCTGATTTAGAAAGTATCAGGACATCCCACACTGGAACACTAGAGGAAAACAGCTTCCTCTGAAACAACGCCACACAGCATCTTCTGACTGCAGAAATAAAAAGATATCCAGCTCCTGGCTACACCATGTTCTCTGCTGTACCATCTATTACTCTCTCCACTCTCCTTTGATTTGTCCTCTATCTATCTCTCTGCACCCTCTCCCATATTGTGGCCACTACTCACCTCTCTTTCCCTTGTGCACTGCAGTGCCCACTAATCTCTCTGTTCGCTCTCCACTGCTGAGCACTCTCTCTACCTTTTTGACCCTCTCCTCCTCTGTGACCGTTCTCTTACTTTTATTCTATCTTCACTGTTGTGCCCTTTCTTTACCTCTTTTTCCCCTTTCTCCACTGTTCTACCCATTCTCTACTTCTCTGTCCCCTCTCCTATGCTCTGCTTACTCTCTACAGTTCTGTTCCTTCTCCAAGGCCTTGAGGTGAATGTTGAGGATTGCCTTGTACAAAGGTTTCAAGACACTTCAGAAGTTTCAGTCCAATTTTTTGTTGACAAATCGTATCAAGGGAAGCCAAAGCGTTTCGGGGGACGTGCCTCCCCCTTCATCAGAGCTAGTGTACAGAAAGTTGAAACAAGACCCTTTGAAGGACCAAATCTGGTTTCATTTCCAAAAGTACAAAGATCCCACTCTTATTTGGCCCAGAACTATCACACACACACATACCAACTATCTCCAAGACCTGTTGTATAAGACTCCTCCATGTAAGAATGTACATCGCTTTCTGACATCCACTTTGTTGAGAGCTCGATGTCCCAATTCCTGCAAGTGTGAACACCTCCATTACGATACCAAGACCCTTGTTGTCCCATACCAGTGCTAAGTGTTCGGTCCTTCGGTGGAGACCCGGAATAACACATAAACAGCTTACTCTGACCCTCTGTAGTGGGGGGTCATGAGTTTCTGGTAAGCGGCCAGTCTTCACATTTGGTGGTGGATCAAGCACTTTGCCTTCATACAACAAGAATTCAGTTTAAATTGATTAAATTGATTCATTTATATTGTTCACATATGGACTTTTCATTTTTCACCGTTGCATACGAGTAATGCATATTTGATGGACTATTAACCTATTTTAGTTCACATTTGTATTTCACTATACATGTTTATATGGTTTATATTTTTATATATTCATTCACTTATTCACTAACAAAGTGGATTGATGATCCATTGTTTTCCAACTATCTCCAAGGCTTAGTCCACTTTCTACCTTACTATCGCACTTGCACTGCTGTGCTTTCTCTTTATCTCTCTGTCCCAATTCCTCAGATGTGTCCACTGTCTTCCTCTGACCCAATGCCACGTCTGTGTCCTCTCTTCATTTGTTCGTTCTCCACTAGTATGCCTACTCTCTAAATCTCCGTATAACAAATGAAGGGAGCACAGTGGAGGAGAGTTTATAAAAGTGAAAAGAAAAGTTCTGAATGCGGCACCCTCGCAATAGTCCAGTCCAGCAACTCTCCATTTTATTAATTGAGTGGAACCCCTAAATTAATTTTCAGGTCTCAAAGGAACCTTTACTAAAACCAACTAACCATAAGTCCATGATCCTTTACATCGATGGTCAGTAGGAAAAATACAACCTTTACAGACAGCTAAAAAAAGATAATTGGTGTCATTCTTCTGGCTTTTTCAAGTATTGTTGGTCCTAGAATTATGCAAGCATCACCAAATGTAAAGTTACCAGCCACAGCTCAAGGAACCCCTAGCAACCTCTGGAGGAACCCTAGATGAGAATGGTTGGTCTAGTGCAGGGGTCTCCAAACTTTCTAAATAAAAGGCTAGTTTACTGTCCTTCGTACTTTCGGGGGGCGGACTGTGATCGTTGTCAGTAGAAATTTTCCTGGTGTCCATGGGAGTAAACAATGCTTCTTTTATATTAGGGGGAGGAATAGCACCCCGTCGTTGGTGTCAGTGGGAGGAATAGTGCTCCGTTATTTGAATCAGTGGAAAGAATAGTGTCCCATTACTGATTTCAGTGGGAGTAATACTGTCCCATTATTGGTATCAGTGGAAGGAATAGTGCCCCATCATAGATGTCAATGGGAGGAATAGTGCCCCATCATTGGTGTCAGTGGGAGCAATGATGCTCCATCATTGGCATTGGTAGGAGGAATAGTGCCCCATCATTGTTATCAGTGGGAGGATTAGTATCCCATCATTAGAGTCAGTGGGAGGAATAGTGTCCCATCACTGATCTCAGTGCGAGGAATAGTGGTCCATCATTGGTATTAGTAGGAGGAATGGTGCCCCATCATTAGTATCAGTGGGAGGAATAGTGCCCCATCATTGGTATCAGTGGGAGGAATGGTGACCCATCATTGGTATCAGTGAAAGGAATAGTGTCCCATCATTGGAGTCAGTGGGGGGAATAGTGCCCCGTTATTGATGTCAGTAGCAGGAATCATGCCCCATTATTGATGTCAGTAGCAGCAATCCCCATTGCAATCCCCATTGAGAACGTCAACCTGTGATGAAACGCGTCTGGGAGGGACGTGCTGACGTCACCACGTTGCCCTGTTGTGGACGGGAGCTGTCTGAGTGCCGGCCGGCATTGCTGTTTTTCGTTTTTTAAATGTAAGTGTTTGCTTTTTAATAAATTGGAGTCGTAACGTTATTACACTATTGGCTGCTTCTCCTCTTTGAACACATATGCATATTTGAGCCTGTGAAGAGCCTGCCAGGACGGGATCGCGGTGACTCCGCCAAGGTTTCGTTTTGGGCTATTTCCAGTCAATCTTCTGGTGAGCAGGAACCCCTATGGGTCCAATCAAGTTTATACTCTGGGTTACACAGAGGCAGTAAGCCTACCGCTGATTATATCCTCACTAGTTTACCATCTGGTAAGCGGCCTCTTGTGTCTGTGCACCGGGTGTTTTTTCTGTTTTTGGCTTTTTTGTCTGCTTGTCCAACGTTATTTTCTGGTAAACAGATATACTTGGTGCTTTACATCTCATTTCCAAGGACACTATTCATTGCATGTTGCATGTCACTATTTTTCACGTCCCTGTATTTGCTACGCATTCAGGGTGCATTTATGATTTTCATGATTATTTGTGTGAACACTATTTTTTTTCCTTTTTGATTTAATATTTTTATGTCAGTATCACGCTATGGTCTTTGTATTTTTATCTGATTAAACCCTATGTGGACCCGTTCTGCTGCATGAGCGCGAGGGATTCTGCCCACTTTGGAGCGCTCCTAAAGGCCTGGGCTGGGTTTTAAGCCATCTGTCTGACTTGGCTTACGTTCTGGTAAGCAGTTCACCACACAGTTATCTTCTATTTATTTTTCTTCACCTCATCACATAGAATTTACCGTTTTGTTCTGGATTTCAATTGAACTTTATTTCACTGATTGTTAATTGGACTCATATTTTAGCGCGGTTTACTTGTTCTAATCATGCATCATTATTGATGTCAGTAGCAGGAATCATGCCCCGTTGTTGGTGTCAGTAGCAGGAATCATGCCTCATTGTTGGTGTCAGTAGCAGGAATCATGCCCCATTGTTGGTGTCAGTGGGAGGAATAGTGTCTTGTAACAGTGGGAGGAAAAGTGCCCCAAAGGCTGCATAAAGGTGAGCAGAGGGCTGCAATATGGAGACCACTGGTCTAGTCTATATAGACAGTGCCTAGTGTGTCTGTAAAATCTGGCCCCAAAGTTATTCTAACTTTGTATGTCATAAATAACTTTTTTTTTTTTTTTTTTTTTAAGTGTTTTTTTTTTATAAAAGGATTATACAGAAAGTCATAGCATTGCGGACACAGCCACTACTTTAGCAAAGGAAAAGAACAAAAAGGATTGAGTCTCGCCAGGGCTTTTTTTCTCAGAGAATAGGTGCAGGAACTCAACCATGCCCGCCACACACACATATCTGCCAAATGGCATCAAATAGTAGCTCTTCCCTCTGCATACAACCCCCTCCCTCCACTGCCCTCATTTTCTCCCCCCTCCTTAAAAGCTCCACCATCTGTCATATGTCTTACCTTTGTTGCAATATTAAGCTGAAACACCTATCCGGCTGTAGTACCTCCCAGCATACTATACTATACTATACTACAGTCACTTGCAAGGGAGATCATGCAGTAGGAGCATTAACAACTGGTCACCAGGGAAAAAATGGAGACCACAGAGGGTGCAGTCTACCACGCACCCTCTCCTGCCCATGACTGCACTGAACCCTGGGCACCTGTTCTGTATCTCCCTTGTCCCTGTCCGGCACTCAGTGGGATCTGCGCAGGAGAACTGACCTGTGGGAGCTACTGGGAGATAAGCTATCACTTGTAAACACAGAAGCTGGACTTCAATGTTACCAAGTGATAGTGGTGAGCAGGGAGCAGAAGACCTGAGCCAGAGGTGGTGGAACTGAGTTCCCCCTAGTTCCTGCTGAAAAAAAGCCCTGAGTCTCGCTAAAGAGGAATGTACAGGACATATCTTGACAAACGTATTGGTAAACATGTTAGTGCAAATAAAGTATAAACATTATGCCTGAGTTTAAGCAATTCCCTAACGGAACATCGTCAGAGAAATAAGACTAACTGGCTACAGTGCTTAGAATTGCCTCAAACTATTCGCTGTTGTGGAAACTTTTGTGTCTTTTTATGTAATGACCTAACCTCTATGCATAGACAAAGACAGTTATATGGTCAGGTGATTTAAAACAAACTATCTTTTTCTATACTTGTTTGTTACTCTATAATGGCTATATGATAGCCAATAAGCAGCTTTATAAGCACTTCAGTTATCCATTAACGCAGTTAATTCCTTCCTTACCAACATTCTTTTCTTCAATGAGTTTGCTATATTATTTTTATTGCAAAAAAAACAAACAAATGCATGGAAACTAACTTGAGAAACACTAAAATGTTTTATCCTCATTCCTTATATACTCTTCTTTTCAATGGAAAATTACAGTGCCATTACAGTGGCAAAATAACTACCACTGACCCCAAATTGCCATAAGGAGGTCAGGAAACTTTTTGCTTACTGATATAAATGTAATTGAACCAAAATGAAGACAGGTGTGCAAACTGATGTAAACTGAAGTTAAAGTGGAACTAAACCCCTTTGATTTAAAGCGGAACTAAACCCCTTTGATTTAAAGCAGAACTAAACCCCTTTGATTTAAAGCGGAACTAAACCCCTTTGATTTAAAGCGGAACTAAACCCTCCTATCCTTTTCAGCCAAGGAAGCTGCCATTTGCTGCAGTGCAACCCACCTGCTGTTTTAAATCTGCATTTACGGATCTTTTGTACCTGAACGCACAGAGCCCCAAACTTCGGTACCACTCGGCACAGTGTTCAGCCTCATCAAGCCGCAGCTTGCCATAGACTTTGACAACCTGTTTGCATCAGGTGTGGATGGTACACCTGTCCTCCTTGAGGACACTAAAACACCAACTGCTTGCAGGCTTATGCAACGGGGCTAAACTCCCAGTATGCATGAAGCCTAAGGGCTCGTTTACACTAGGGGATGGGGATGGTAAAAACACATAGTTGTTTTGCATTTTTACTGCCTTCCAACCTCTCCCCATCAAGCTGCACAGCCAGTTTACAAAGGTGTACACATGCCATGGCACAAGTTATCCCCCCTCGCATTTGGAGGGCAGTGCTGCCTGCTGAATGGGAATCATTCCACTGAAATGTACACGGTTGCCATGGTTTGGCTTTTAAAGGGTTAAAACAAGCAGTGAGAGGGCGGCATTATGGCTCCTTACCACCTGTTAAACACTTTCTAAAAAGCAATCCACCATGGATTGCTCTGCAGAGGGAGCCAAAAAGTGTAAACGTGCCCTAAGTGAATTTATGCATGCTTGGGGAAAACATAGATCTATACTTAGACAGACCCCAAGGTTCAGTGCTGGGACCCCTATTTTTTAATATCTTTATAAATGATATAGGGTCTGAGATAAAAAGTATAATTTCAGTGTTTGCAGATGACACCAAGCTATGCAGTGGAATAACGTCCTTACTGGATATCTCCAACTTACAAGCCGACCTCAATGCACTGTCTAATTGGGAAACTATGTGGCAGATGAGGTTTAATGTTGAGAAATGTAAAGTTATGCACTTGGGGGCTAAGAATATGCATGCATCATACATACTAGGGGGAGTACAACTGGGGGAATCAATGGTTGAGAAAGATCTGGGGGTTTTGGTAGATCATAAGCTCAATAATAACATGCAATGCCAAGCTGTGGTTTCCAAAGCGAGCAAAGTCCTTTCTTGTATTAGGAAATATATGGACTTTAGAGAGAGAGATATCATTTTGCCCCTGTTCAAATCATTAGTAAGACCTCATCTGGAATATGCAGTTCAGTTTTGGGCACCAGTTCTCAAAAAGGATATCGGGGAAATGGAGAAAGTGCAGAGAAGGGCAACCAAACTGATAAGAGGCATGGGGGAGCTCAGCTATGAGGAAAGATTAGAGGAACTGAATTTATTCTCTCTTGAGAAGAGGAGAATAAGGGGGGATTCGATCACCATGTATAAATATATAAGGGGTCCATATAGTCAACTTGGTGTTGAGTTATTCACTTTACGGTTAACACTGAGGACAAGGAGGTACTCTTTACGCCTAGACGAAAAGAGATTTCATCTCCAAATACGGAAAGGTTTCTTCACAGAAAGAGCTGTGAAAATGTGGAATAGACTCCCTCCAGAGGTGGTTCTGGCCAGCTCAGTAGATTGCTTTAAGAAAGGCCTGGATACTTTCCTAAATGTACATAATATAACTGGGTACTAACATTTATAGGTAAAGTTGATCCAGGGAAAATCTGATTGCCTCTCTGGGATCAGGAAGGAATTTTTTCCCCTGCTGTAGCAAACTGGATCATGCTTTTCTGGGTTTTTTTTCCACCTTCCTCTGGATCAACTGTGGGTATAGGATTGGGTATATGGGATTGTATGATATTTTTATTTATTTTTTAATTTTTTTTTATGGTTGAACTAGATGGACTTGTGTCTTTTATGTAAGACTGATGTATCCAGTTGCTTGACTAGAGAGAGAGCTATTTAGGACACCATGCTGCAGTTACTCTCTGTGCTCCCACCCAAATATCATGCCAAATGAAGTAACCCTGTCCAACTCCATCCAGTAGGGGAGGACTACCAGCAGAGGAAGCTCAAGAGACTTTAGTGTAGGCCACATGGAACTGTGGGAGATGTAGCTCAGAAGAGGAATCCTGCTATAAAAGTCCAAGGACCAGTGGACTACAATTGCAAGGAAGGGACTACCAGCAGAAGGAGCTCAAGAGACTTTAGTGTAGGCCACACCAAACTGTGGGAGATGTAGCTCAGAAGAGGAATCCTGCTATAATATATATTATATATAATATATAGTCCATGGACCAGTGGACTACAATTGCAAGGAAGGGATTGTTAGGTGAAGGAGAAAGGAGCTATAGACTGGAAAATTTCCTCTTGTTGCGAGGAGACCAGAGAATGTACAGCACTGTTCTTGCGCACATACCTGCCTGCTATAAATCTGTGGCCTCAGACTGTGAACCAGAGTGCCAATAACCTGGGTGCTGTGACCAAAGTCACCCAGGTGCAGAGCTGCCAAGGTTGCCGACAGCTGGGGATCTGGACTGAGGTTTGCTTTATCCCTGGGACTGGTGAGAGGCAACTTCTGCAATTGGTTTACTACTGCTAGCAGAGAAAGAGACTATGGAGAGACTGTCTATCTGCTTAGTGGTTTCTATCACTGCATGCAAAGTTTAAAGGGACTGCACTCACATGCACCACTTTAAGAACTGGTCCCCACCATTAGTTGGCTGAAGGTTTAGCGCTAAGAACTGCCTACCAACTGGCTGCTTCACAGGGACTTTGCCTTAAAGTGATTGTAAAGGCAGAAGGTTTTTTATCTTAATGCATTCTATGGAATATACAGTTCAGTTTTGGGCACCAGTTCTCAAAAAGGATATCGGGGAACTGGAGAAAGTGCAGAGAAGGGGAACCAAACTGATAAGAGGCATGAAGGAGTTCAGCTATGAGGAAAGATTAGAGGAACTGAATTTATTCTCACTTGAGAAGAGGTGATTGAGGGGGGATATGAACAACATGTACAAATATATAAGGGGTCCAAATAGTGAACTTGTTGAGTTATTCACTTTAAGGTCATCACAGAGGGCAAGGGGACACACTTTATATCTAGAGGAGAAGAGATTTAAAAGGGTTGTAAACCTCCATGGGTAAATTGTACTTTTAGGTAAGCCTATAATAAGGCTTACCAAAGGGTACAGTAAATATCTACTAACTGTGCACCGTTTAAGGGATATTCACATTGATGTCATCGGAACATGCGCTGTGAAGAAACTGTGCAGTTTCTTCACTAGCGAGTGTCGTGACTGGGGGCTTGCGTGCGCAAGTCATGATATCATGCGACTCCGGACAGTCACAGAGCCGGAGTCCACGGCCCCGGAAGGAAGAGGGGCGAACATGGATGCGGCCTCCAGTGCGGGCTTCATTTGCAGGTAAGTGGCACATAATGTGCTAGTATGTGATGCATACTAGCACATTATCTTTTTACTTTGCAGGGCATTAAAAAGGAAGTAATATGGAAAGGTTTCTTCACAGTAAGAGCTGTGAAAATGTGGAATAGACTCCCTCCAGAGGTGGTTCTGGCCAGCTCAATGGATTGCTTTAAAAAAGGTCTGCATTATTTCCTAAATGTACATAATATAACTGGGTACTGACATTTATAGGTAAAGTTGATCCGGAGAATAAAGGTCCATAAAGACATGGATGAGTGAGTTTGGGGTGGAAGAACTTGACTGGGCTGCACTGAGTCCTGACCTCAACCCAATAGAACACCTTTGAGATGAATTAGAGAGGAGAATGTGAGCCAGGCCTTCTCGTCCACATCAGTGCCTGACCTTACAAATGCACTTCTGGAAGAATGGTCAAACATAGACACACTCCTAAACCTTGTGGACAGCCTTCCCAGAAGAGTTGAAGCTGTTATAGCAGCAAAGGGTGGGCCAACTCAATATTGAACCCTACGGACTTATGCCCCGTACACACGGTCGGACATTGATCGGACATTCCGACAACAAAATCCTAGGATTTTTTCTGACGGATGTTGGCTCAAACTTGTCTTGCATACACACGGTCACTCAAAGTTGTCGGAAAATCCGATCGTTCTAAACGCGGTGACGTAAAACACGTACGTCGGGACTATAAACGGGGCAGTGGCCAATAGCTTTCATCTCTTTATTTATTCTGAGCATGCGTGGCACTTTGTCTGTCAGATTTGTGTACACACGATCGGAATTTCCGACAACGGATTTTGTTGTTGGAAAATTTTATCTCCTGCTCTCCAACTTTGTTTGTCGGAAAATCCGATGGAAAATGTCCGATGGAGCCCACACACGGTCGGAATTTCCGACAACACGCTCCGATCGGACATTTTCCATCGGAAAATCCGACCGTGTGTACGGGGCATAAGACTGGGATGCCTTTAAAGTTCATGTGTGTAAAGGTAGGCGTCCTAATAATTTTGGCAATATAGTGTGTATTTTTATATATTATATTTGTTTTTCATTTTTTTTTCTTCAACCAATGTACAGTAAGTACATGAGGACTTGGTATCAGTCAGCTTCTTTAAATATCCTGTACAGCAAAGATCTTACTAGCAGGGGGAGTAGCACTGGGAGCTAATCAGGTGCAAATGCAAATGTGTTGACTTAGAACATGCCGATAGGAAGAGAAAGCAGAGTGAGCAGTGACATGACCTAATCAGCTTGCTGCTTCTCCTTCACTGTCCTGTCAGCAGGCTGGAGGTGGACAAATGACACCACTGTACTCTTTAAACAGTGTGGCAGAAATGTGAAACTCTTTGTGTGGCAGAAATGTGTACAAATCCTTTGGCAGGTAAAACAGCTCACATACACCAATCAGCCAAAACTTTATTACCACTTGTAGGCAGGTGCGGTCTTTTTTCTCCACTGCAGGTGGTGCTCAATCATAGCGGCATCACAGAAGGAGAGGAAGCCAAGAGGAACATGGGTACTCTGTGGTTCCTGGGTCACTTGGGCAGCAACCCAGTTGGTTGCTGGCCACCCATGTGAGTCTGCGGCCATCTTGGGTCTGGCAGAGTCCATTTAAGACCCTGGCTCCTGGGTTTGGCACACATTTTTGCAAGTGGAAAGGTTGGGGACAGATCTCCTGTCTGCCAGGGAAAGTGACTAACAGTAGGGAGAGGTTCCTGATGAGTATGCCTTCCTTCTTGGAATCCTTCCACTTGAATGCAGACTGGCCAGGCTGCATGCCACCCCCTGTGACATATGCTCAATTCTACTTTGAGTAGACATACTGTGAGTGTTCACAGTTGGGCGCCTTCCCACTGGGCTGTTTCTATCATTAAACGTTCTTCTCAATACAAGTTCTGCTTATTGCAACTGGACCCTGTGTCTTCACTGGCACCGCACCACTTTGCACACATTCACAAACTGACAAGTTAATTGAATAATAACAATTATCACAATGGCATCTGAAAGTTGGTGAGATATATTAGACAGCAAGTAAACATGTTGTCCACAAAGTTGATGTGCTGAAAGCAGAAAAAATGGGCATCGCAGTATGTTGTGTATGGGGCTGCGTAGTGGAAGACTGGTCAGGGTGCTCATGCTGACCCGTGTCCTTAGCCTAAAGTGCCTACAATGGGCACATGAACATCAAAACTGGACCACAGAGCAATGGAAGAAGTGGCCTGGTACAATGAATTACATTTTGTTTTACATCATGTGGATTGTTGGGTGCGTGTGCATTGCTTACCTGGGGAAGAGATGGCACCAGGATACACTATGGGAAAAAAGCAAGCTGGCAGAGGCAGTGTGATGTTTTGGGCAATGTTCTGCTGGCAATCCTTGAGTCCTGCCATTCATGTGGATGCTACTTGACTCATATCACCCACCTTAAAGTGGTTGTAAAGCCAAAACATTTTTTAACTTAATACATTGCATTAAAGTAAAAATGTTTAGGCATCAGCATCCCCCCCCTTTACTTACCTGAGCTCTCATTCGATCCAGCACTGTGCACGTCTGCAGCTCTTCTCTCCCCTCACTTTAAGGTCTCGCTGGCTTTGCTGGGACACCGGGAGCCATAGGCTCCCAGTGCTATCAATCAAAGCCAGTGATGATGAGGGAGCAGGTGGCGGGGCCAAGTCCGGCTCTCTGTGTCAATGGATGCAGCAGCAGGGCTCAAGAGCGAGCACGCATGAGTGCCTCCATGGGAAGCAGCCTCCCATGGGGGCACTGGACAGAGAGGAGCCAGGAGCGCCGGCAGGGGACACAAGAAGAGGCAAGAAGAGGAGGTCTGCAGCCGCTCTGTGCAATATAATTGCAAAGAGCAGGTAAGGATATACATGTTTGTTATTTTTCTTTTCATTTTACCTTTAGAGTCGCTTTAACTTTGTTGGTGAGCAAGTATACCCCTTAATTGGAACAGTATTCTCTGATGGCAGTGACCTCTTTCAGCAGGATTATGCACCCTGCCACACTGCAAAAATGGTTCAAGAATGGTTTGAGGGACACAACACATTTGAGGTGTTGACTATGGTCTCTAAGTTCTCCAGATCTCAAGTCATTCGAGTATCTGTGGGATGTGCTGGAAAGACAAGTCTGATCCATGGAGTCCTCACCTCACAACCTACAGGACCTAAAGGATCTGCTACTGACGGCTTGGTGCCAGATACCACAACATACTTTCAGAGTTCTAGTGGCATCCATTCCTAGATCGATCAAGGCTGTTTTGGCAATAAGAGGGGCAATTTTGGTGGATAAAGGGGGACCCACTCAATATTAGATGTATATGTACTTTATCTGTGCACATAGCTTTTTGCCTGGATTTCATCTATAATATACACCTCAAGTGTCAATAAACTGCCAGGCGTGAATATGGTGTGTATATATAAGGGCATGACATAAATATAAAAGTGAGCAAAAGCATTTTGTAATTTACACTTTGGGAAAATAAGACCTAGAACAGAAGTGTCCAACCTTTTGACCTTCCTGGGCCACATTGGAAGAAGAGGAATTGTCTTGGACCAAACATAAAATACACTAACAATAAGGATAGTGGATGAACAGAAAAAGTCAGGCAGATCACAAATTAACTGTTACTGAGATAGAGAGAAAGTATCCTATCATCTAAAAAATAAAGCACCACATCCCTTGAAAAATAATTAGAAATTTTAAAAAGTATTTGGGATTTTTAAGGTGCGTAAATTAGAACAAGATGATTTGTAAAAAGTAAAAATGTATTCAAGCTATAAAAACAGACATACAAAAAATAGATATTGATATTACAGTACTAATACAAGTGTGGACTGATTTCATCTCTACATGTTTCGCCTTGGTAATTGGCTTCTTCAGGAGATTTAATTTATATCAGGCACAGTGAGCACTGAAAGTAAACGGAATTGTTGTCACTGATATCGATAATGTAGAGCAATCAGAGCGAGAAATGTGATCAGCATACCATGGGTCTCCAAAATTGGGTCCAAATCTTTATTCAGCAATCACATCGTTATAGCCAACAGCAATTTTTCCAAGCCATGCAGGACCCCTTCATCATCACATGCTTGATGAAGGGGTCCGGCATGTCTCCGAAACATTGCTGTTTGCTGTAATGATGTGATCGCTGAATAAAGCTTTGGACCCAATGTTGGAGACCCATGGTGTGCTGATGAAATTTCATGCTCTGATTGTTCACGGTTCCAGCCGGTGGTCACTTCAACACCCACTTCAACACGACACTGTTTTTGATTAACTAACCCATCATCATTATCTGATTCGATGGATAGAGTAGCAATTCTATTAATTCTCAAGGTGCTCATCAGATATTTTGGTTCTAACTTTGCCTTTCGTGTGCTTAATGCTTGAAAATAGTCGCTCACAAAGATAGGCACTGCCGAAAACTGATGACGTGAATAAGGCATGGTTGTGAGTAGTGGGAGATTTTTTCTTTGGGAAGATAAAATGTATAAATGTTCAGTAAGGAAACACTGTCAAATTTTCTAGAGCTTTGACTGGAACTCCATTTTAACTCTCCAGATTCCATAAAAATACATTTCAGTTTTAAGTGGACTTACTTTTAATTTACTTTGTAAATCATTGAAATAAAAGCATACCTGCAGCTGTTTTGCAATCTTTCACTAATTTTTTTGGGGATAATTTCTTTCTTTTCATGTTCCTCCTGAAAGTTTGTTTCAGCATAGACTGCCCTTTTCACCAAATACTGGTTGTACCCAGTTTTAGATATATCCATATTAGCCGACACCATCTGGCAAAGAGTGAATAATAGCAATTAAAAACAAATGTGATTTGTTCTTATATACTGTGCATTTATATACAATGTTAGTTTTGACTATCCAGGGAAAATATATGATAAGACATGGGGTTTGCCTACTTCAGTCATTTGCCAATATTGACAGTGAAATGTTCCTCTGTTTCCCACTGGTCTATATATATATATATATATATATATATATATATATATATATATATATATATATATATATATATATATATATATATACACTATATTTTCAAAAGTATTGGGACGCCTGCCTGCACATGAACTTTAATGGAATACCAGTCTTAGTCCGTAGGGTTCAATATTGAGTTGGCCCACCCTTTGCAGCTATAACAGCTTCAACTCTTCTGGGAAGGTTGTCCACAAGGTTTAGCAGTGTCTCTATGGGAATGTTTGACCATTCTTCCAGAAGCGCATTTGTGAGGTCAGGCACTGATGTTGGACGAGGCCTGGCTCGCATTCCCCGCTCTATCTCATCCCTGACTCTGTGCAGGCCAGTCAAGTTCCTCCACCTCAAACTCTCTCATCCATGTCTTTATGGACCTTGCTTTGTGCACTGGTGCGTAGTCATGTTGGAACAGGAAGGGGCCATCCCCAGACTGTTCCCGCAAAAATGGCTGCATGAAATTGTCCAAAATGTCTTGGTATGCTAATGTCTTAAGAGTTCCCTGAGTGCCAAACCCCTGACTCTGTGCAGGCCAGTCAAGTTCCTCCACCCCAAACTCTCTCATCCATGTCTTTATGGATCTTGCTTTGTGCACTGGTGCACAGTCATGTTGGAACAGGAAGGGGCCATCCGCAAACTGTTCCCACAAAAATGGGCGCATGAAATTGTCCAAAATGTCTTGGTATGCTAATGCCTTAAGAGTTCCCTGAGTGCCCAACCCCCGAAAAGCAACCCCACACCATAATCCCCCCTCCACCAAATGATTTGGACCAATGCACAAAGCAAGGTCAATAAAGACATGGATGAGCGAGTTTGGGGTGGAGGAACTTGACTGGCCTGACCTCAACCTGATAGAAAACCTTTGGGATGAATTTGAACGTAGACTGCAAGCCAGGCCCTCTCATCCACATCAGTGCCTGACCTCACAAATGCGCTTTTGGAAGAATGGTCAAACATTCCCATAGACACACTCCTAAACCTTGTGGACAGCCTTTCCAGAAGAGTTGAAGCTGTTATAGCTGCAAAGGGTGGGCCAACTAAATATTGAACCCTACGGACTAAGACTGGGATGTCATTAAAGTTCATGTGCGTGTAAAGGCAGGTGTCCCAATACTTTTGACAATATAGTGTATTTACCAGCACACCACGGATCATCAAATGTCATCCTCGAAGTTTGTATTGAAGAAAGATCACAACACACATCCCATGCCTGACAAAGGGGTCCTGTGCTGCTCCGAAACATTGTATTTCTTTCTTTTGTGATATGATTATTCCTCAATAAAAACTTCTCAGACGACATTTGATGATCCGTGGTGTGCTGGCAAATATCTACACTGACCTGTGATGTTTCCAGTCTCCAGCTGGATGTTGCTGTAGCGCCCGCTACTTCTGAGCCTGTTCCAGGAATGTGTGCGATTGGAAAATTAGCATTATCTATTTGAACACAACTAATTCACAATGGAGCATGTGTGCCCCACTCTACACACAACACTGCGTCCAAGGATAGAAAGGGATTAGGTGCTTTTTATGCAAAAATGGAATCATCTAACAATCTATTGGTGAGATCTCTGTGCTAAAAACCTGGATCTGCACACCTACTGTGCCCATGAGTGGCTCCCACCATCGTTTCTGGAATTTCTTTGATTTTAAAATATGGAAAGTATAACAAGAGGAACTATGAGATACAAAGGTGGGACACCCGAACCTCCCAAGCTAACAGGACAAGAATTGGGAATTGTGTCGGGGAGCTCTCAATGCTGGAGTATCCATGACATATAAGCAGCCAGGGGCTGATCATATCCACTATACTCTACTTATAGCTAAAATATTACTTGGGTAAGCTGACCCGTTGATATTTTCCTAAGGTTCATTCATAAATCTATGTGTGTAAAATGTATTGATATTTCTTCAAATATCTAAGTTTGAGCCAATGTGTTCTGCTATCCCTTGCTAATCTGAATTTGATAGATGAATATTTATATGGTGGTCACCCTTTATAAAGTAGACAGTTCCCTAGGTCACAACAGGTAGCAACCTTCTTACACAAGCATTGTGTGAGTATTCTAGTATTGCTTTAGCAAAACTTAGAGCTGTACATATTTTTCCTTTATACATTTATATCCATAAAAATATAAGTTTGTAGGAGCAACTGAGCCAAAGCATGAAATGATGATTAGATATTTCTTGATGGCAATGTAGTGAGTTCCTCTAAGGCCAAGCAAGTAACCTTTAGTAGAGGAAACACTGCAGCTAAGGCAACTAAACCTTTCATTTTCAGTTGAAGGAAAATCTTCCAATGGGTAAACCTGTTTTGGGAATATTGCTCTGCTTTGCATTTTATTTTATACTGTGTCTTTGGGGCAGGAGGTGAAAAAAGTAAAAAAGGCTTTAACCCGTTAGCTTTATGGACCTTGCTTTGTGCACTGGTGCGCAGTCATGTTGGACCAGGAAGGGGCCAACCCCAAACTGTTCCCACAAGGTTGGGAGCATGAAATTGTCCAAAATCTCTTTGTATGTTGACGCCTTTGAGAGTTATTTTCACTGAAACTAAGGGGCCAAGCCCAACCCCTGGAAAACGACCCCACACCATAATCCCCTCTCCACCAAATTGGACCAGTGCACAAAGCAAGGTTCATAAAGACATGGATGAGCAAGTTTTGAGTGGAGGAACTTGATAGAGTTCTGTCCTCAACCCGATAATGGTCAAACATTGCCATAGACGCACTCCTAAACCTTGTGGACAGCCTTTCCAGAAGAGTTGAAGCTGTAATAGCTGCAATGGGTGGGCCAACTCAATATTAAACCCTACGGACTAAGACTGGGATGCCATAAAATTCATGTGCGTGTAAAAGCAGGCGTCCCAATACTTTTAGTAATATAGCGTATGTGCGTAACTGTGTTCGTGCTGGGAGCATGCTGCATAGCATGATCAGGGTGGGCTCCTAATCATATGATCCTCATGATATAGAGGAGAAGAATGTGAACAAAAAAAAGTCTATATTAAAAAAATAATAATAAACTATTCATAAAATAGCTAGATCAGGGTTTGATCTAGGTTAGAGTCAGGGTCAGCACAAAAATGGACTATTGTTTCTGGGTTGTTCTTTGGTGGTAAGTCATGTTAATGGAAAGAAAAATACTCCTTTTGATATTAAAAAAAAAAAAAAAGGATATCCTTTACCACTTGCCAGCAAATGGAGGGTCTGATTTGTCATGAAAAATAAAACAAGGTATAATTCACCTAGATGCATTAAGTATTTGCAAAGATGTGTAAAGTTTTACTAATACATGTCTGAGTTAAAAACTGGGTTCAGGCATTGAGATTTGTCAATAAGAGGTTAAAACAGCAAATATAACAGAAATTGTTCATGGGAGAAGACAGTCTTCTAAAGCAGCTACAAAAACGAATACAAAAAAAAAAAAAAATCCATCATCTATAACCATACCATTAATATGGAAGACAAGTAACTGAAGATTAGTATGCAATGTGCCTAAAAATACACAATATGATATTAAAAAAATAACATTTACACTGTTGGAAAGAGGTAAAATGATGTAAGTGATGTATTAAAAGTCCCTTTAAGTATGCATATATATATATTAATTTAATATACAGTAGAAATTAAACACTGCATACAATCTCTTATCAATCTCTTATCCTTACCCTCAAGCTTCTTCAGCCCAAGACAACCTTGGAAGATGCTGAGATGTTTACTTGGCACGTTATATAGTGCCACTAAGTCAAGGAAAGATTTTTTACAAGGTTTGAAATTTTAACAAGAGAAAAATATTGCAATCAGTTGCATATAAAATTGGAGAAGAGTAAGTTATAAAGATTTGCTGTTACCCACTGTAAGTGACTGCATAATACTGTAGCTGTAGTTATACATTTATACATAAGTCATGACAAGGAAATGAGTGATCGGTATATTATGCAACATTCCAGGCATGATGGGCAAAGTTAGATCTTTTGGGCATGCTGGCTGGGCATATACTGTATGTTTGCCATACAACATACTTTGTGGTACTCCGTTAGTGTTTGAAGTGAGTGTATTCACGGGTTCTCCAACAGATTTTTGAGGTGGGTGTATTTGCTGGGACTCCAATAGAGTTTTGGGTGGGTGTATTCATTGAAGAACCTATACCATCCCTTCTTGACCCCCAGCAATTTTAATGACCCTATTGGAAAGTCCCCAAAAAAATGTGGGGGTTAATATTGATGACTTAGTGGAACCCTTTTCTATAGTATATATCAGGTTAAATTCATTTTAATTATCCTATTAGATAGTCCTATAAACCCCCGGGAGTCAATATTGATGACTTAGGGCAGGGGTGTCCAAACTACGGCGCCATAGTTTGGACACCACTGACTTAGGGGAACCCTTTTCTATAGTATATATCAGGTTAAAGTAATTTTAATTATCCTATTAGATAGTCCTATAAACCCCCGGGAGTCAATATTGATGACTTAGGGGAACCTTAGGGGAAACTAACCTGTCCTAAAGCATATTTAAAGAGGCTGGATATGAATGACTCATAAAAGATTGCATTTGTTTTGGATTACTCATGAACAATTCATATTTTCTCACTTATTAAGCCTTGATTTGTCTAAACTTTATGTTGGAGTCAGTGGCGATGTGTCCATAAGGGCGCGCGGGCGCCGCCCCCTCTCTCCTGCCACCCCAGCTATCCCCAATAGATAGATTCATGCATTGCATGAATCTATCTATGGCCGCCATTGCTACCCCCTATTCAGGTGCCCGGCCCCCTTTCGGGCACCTGAATTACAGCGGCACAGGGGTGTTTTTGAAGCACCTGATTAGAAGACATTGAGGAGCATCGAGGAGCTGTCCCACCGAGACAGGGTAAGTGCAGACGGCGGGCCGGCTGGGGGCACACTGGCAGCATTTGATGTGGCACAGTGGCTGCGTTTGGTGGGAGCAATTGATGGGCACAGTGGCAGCAATTGATGGGCACAGTGGGAGCAATTGATGGGCACAGTGGCGGCAATTGATGGACACAGTGGCGGCAACTGATGGGCACAGTGGGAGCAGTTGATGGGCACAGTGGCGGCAATTGATGGGCACAGTGGCTGCATTTTATGGGGCACAGTGGCTGCATTTGATGGCACAGTGGTGGCAATTGATGGGCACAGTGGCCCAAAAAAGTGGTAGTGGTTTACGTGAAATAGTGGGCGTGGCTAAAATGGGCTGTGGTTAGAGTCTGAGATGAATGAGGGATGCAGAGGGTAAGGGGGAATGGGGGGTAGAGGGAGAGGGATGGAGGGACAGCAGACCCAGATCCTACACCACAATAGCAATGTGTATTCCAGAGTTTAACCATCAGCAGATAAAGATACTCCAAACACCTGGTGTTGGTGCTTCAATCATCCCGGCACCATGGTTGTTATGGTGTCAGGATGATTGAAGCGCATTATTTCTATTATTACATTGTAATATAAAATTAAATCACTCAACTCACCATAATGTAGAATCAGTGGGACCACTGAGCGTGTGACCTGCTACGTCGTCTGCCACCAGATGCCATCAGGTTCCCCCAGCAGAGTCTGTCCTTACATCCGGTGCCCCCAGCAGAGTTCATCCTTACATCAGGTACCCCAGCAGAGTGCCTCCTTACATCATGTGTCCCCAGTGGAGTGCCTCTTACATCAGGTGTCCCCAGTACAGTACCTCTTACATCAGGTGTCCCCAGCGGAGTGCCTATTACATCAGGTGTCCCCAGCGGAGTGCCTCAAATCAGTGCCCCCCGCAGAGTGTTGGCTGCAGATGGAGTGTTGGCTACAGTCTAGCTATATCTCCTCAAGAGTGGTGACAAGAGAAGAGAGGTGTGTGGGTGGAGGCATGGTGACTTAGGGTGTTACAGGCTGACTTGGGGAAGGGTGGAGACAGGGTGGAGATTTGGGGGTGCAGGCATGATGGTGACCTCGGGGGTGCAGGCATTGTGGTGACTAGGCCGGAGGGGGTGCAGGCATGGTGGTGACTAGGCCGGAGGGGGTGCAGGCATGGTGGGAGGGGGATGCAGGCATGGAGTTGTCATGGGGGGGAAGGCGGGAGCAGGCATGGTGTTGACATGGGGGAGGGGGTGCAGGTATGGTGGTGACATGAGGGGGAACAGGTATGGTGATGACATGGGGGAGGGAGGCAGGTATAGTGGTGACATGGGTTGAGGGGGCTGCAGGTATGGTGGTGATATGGGGGGAGGGGGTGCAGGTATAGTGGCGACATGGGGGGAACAGGTATGGTGATGGCATGGGGGAGGGGGGCAGGTATGGTGGTGATATGGGGGGAGGGAGTGCAGGTATAGTGGCGACATGGGGGGAACAGGTATGGTGATGACATGGGGGAGGGGGGGCAGGTATGGTGGTGATATGGGGGGAGGGGGTTGCAGGTTATGGTGGTGACACAGGGCGAAAGGGGAAGCAGGTATGGTGATGACACAGGGGAGGGGGGAACCAGGTATGGTGGTGACACGGGGGAGAGGGGGGTGCAGGTATGGTGGTGACACTGGGGGAGAGGAGGGTGCAGGTATGGTGGTGACACGGGGGGGAGGCGGAAGTAGGTATGGTGGTGACACGGGGGGAGAGGGGGGTGCAGGTATGGTGGTGACAAAGGGGGAGGGGGTGCAGGTATGGTGGTGACACGGGGGGGAGGGGGGAATCGGGTATGGTGTTAACATGGGGGGAGGGGGGTGCAGGTATGGTGGTGACAAAGGGGGAGGGGGTGCAGGTATGGTGGTGACATGGGGTGCAAGAGGGGAGCCAGGACCATCAATGTCCCCAGCCAGCAGAGCCCCGGTCCTTACATGCTGGGCCTTAGCCTATGAGAAGAGTATTGCAGGGAAAGCTCCAAGCCTCCCATGTAAGGAGAACAATATCAGTGCCCCTGCCCATACACTGAGTACACCCCCTCCCCTTATTACTCCTCTCCCCCATTACACTGACAGGCCACAACTACTACTACTCACGGGTCTGTCAGAAAATTCCTGAACAGTCAGGTGTAGCCTCCCTTCTTTCCTCCCGTCACTCCCACCATTCCCCGAGCCCCGCCGCTCCCACGGTGTCCCCGCTTGTTGGAGGCGGGGGCGGAGGGTGACGGCGGTGGTGGGTGGAGGCTGATCACGTCTTCCTTGTGTTCAGTGTAGAACGGTGAGGGGTTGCCAATCCCTGCAGCCAATAAGCTTCAGTGTACAATAGAATTTTCTATTTGTACACTGAAGAGAGAAGCCGATTTTCTGCCCCTCTCCCCTGCACTGAACACAAGGGGAAACAACTCTGTGACTGACTCGTGGAGGCGACGGCAGCCATTTTTGTGGAGCCGTTGCCATTTTTTGACAAAAACACTCACGATTTTCTCAGGAAAAACCCAAAAATTCAGGAAAACACTCAGGACAAGATTAAATCGGGATGAGGGTCCCAAAATGGGGATTGTCCCGGGAAAATCGGGACTGTTGGCAACTATGCATTACATTGGTGTCAGTGTAGAAATCCTCCTTTATATTGGTGGGTGGTGTAAAATCCCTCATAACATTGTGGTCAGTGCAAATTCCCCCTCACATTGGTGGTGAGTGCAAGTTCCCCCTCACATTGATGGTCATTGTAAATTCCACATTACTTTGGCTAGTATATAGTGGGGGATTCTACACTGACCACCAAAGATTCCCAGCTTTGCTCTACATGATTCAGAATTTGCCATAATGTACTGCCTCCTAACTAATCCCATCCCCCCACCACTGCCACTGATCCCATTAACCCACCAGCATTGCCACTGATCACACCCCCTCCCCCAGCATTGCCACTGATCCCAGGAGTCCTAGGATCCCTGGGAGTTTTCTGACTATTGATGGGCCCCTTCACCTCCTCAGTCTATGGTGTGGCAAGCAGTGAAGAGATGATGTGCTATAACCTTTAGGAACCAATCAGTGAGCGGTAATGATGTGATGTGCACTAACCTCAAGTTGCAACCAATGATTGAGCAGTAAGGATATGCAGTAACCTCTAGCAACCAATTAGTGAGCAGCAATAATGCGCAGTAACCTCTAGCAACCAATTAGTGAGTTGTAAGGATATCCAGTAACCTCTAGAAACCAATCAGTGAGCTGTATTGATGTACAGTAATCTAGCAACCAATCAACAAGCAGAAGTCATGTGCTGTAACCGCTATCAAATTATCAGTGAGCTATAATATGTGCTGTGGTGGGGGGCCCAAGAAAATGTGTGCCCATGGTCCAATCAATATTAAAGACATCCCTGCTCATGCTTGTGGGTGGGTGCAGCATGGTGTGGCGGCAATAACGCACACTCAGTCTAGGTAAAGATAGAACCTGTATTGAAGTCCATGAAAAACAGTTCACAACAAGTCCGGCAGAAGGAAGCCCAGCCAGGAACACTCACTGATGACATACAGCCTGGCCGGACCGAGCCTGAGCAGGAAGGTTTCCAAGGAGAGTGGCAGATCCCTAAGCTTTCCCTACTCATCTGGAACCTTTCCCTACCGCTAATACTGTCCCTGACAGATGGGTGACCTGTCCCTACACTACCCACACGCTGAATGTGTGCCAAACCCAGCATCCAGGGTCTTAAAGATAAGTTCACTTTTTGGAAAAAAATAATAAATGCACATTATTTTGCAGGTAAAAAAATTTGCATTTATTTTTTTTTTGGAGGCTGTAAAGCATTGCACCAGTGATCAGAAGATCTGCCATGCGGAGGGAGAGACCTGTACAGATTGCATTGTTACCCGCTTTTTAGAACCGCAAGGATATGTTCAGCCTCTACTATGGTTCAAATAACAAGATGTCAGGGATAAATTTAATTTCATATAATGTAAGGGGTCTCAATTCTCCCATAAAATGTGCGAACATATTGGGTGAACTGAAACTCCTTAAAGCAGAGGTGGTCTTCTTTCAGGAGACGCACCTTTATCTGGGCAAGAGCCAGAGAATAGTCTCTAGAGATTACCCGAAGTGGGTGTATGGGGACTCCCCGACTAGGGGTGCAAAAGTTGTCGCTATCGGTTTCGCTAGAGACATTAGGTTCACATTGGAAGAGAGAATGACTGACCCAGAGGGACGCTTCTTATTTCTAAAGGATAAACTTAATGGGGTTGACTGCACATTAGCAAATGTTTATAGTCCAAACATCAACCCAGGCAGGTTCTTATTGGGTATTTTCTCAAAGTTAGAGGGCTTCAAGAGGGGGAGGGCCATTATAGCAGGGGATTTCAATATATGCCTGGAGCCAGGTAAAGATAGTACGTCATGTGCCCGGGGGACCGGTGGGACATGGCTGAATAAACTTAAAAAAAAGCTTTGCCACTGCCAGTTGGTAGACGTTTGGAGGATGCAACATCCGAATGTAAAAGACTATTCCTTCTACTCCCCCGTACATGCGACGTACTCTAGACTGGACTTTTTTCTAGTAGAGCACCGGCACATCGAGGAAGTGGAGAGTACAAAAATAGGGTCAATAACGTTCTCTGATCACGCACCCGTGAGCCTACAGTGGAAATTAGGTAAACAAAAACATTTTTGTAACAGCTGGAGACTAAACTAGGACCTACTACACGACAGAGATATTGATAAGCGCATCAAAGAAGAATTAGAATTCTATTTCAAAACTAATATCCCTGGCGAGACATCAGAAGCTGTAGTATGGGAGGCCCATAAAGTGTATATTAGAGGTATCATAATGAAGGCGGGATCAGAAAGAAAAAGAAGGCAGGTCAGAGATAAGCTAGCCCTGCAGGAGAAAATTCAGGATCTGGAACAACAGCATAAGCTAACGGGGGATAGCGAGATACTGGCGGGCTTATATAGGAGTAGAGAGGCTATGCGCGAGATAATTGAACTAGAAAATCGTAAAGTATACAACCGCTTAAAAAAAGAAAGATATATAGGAGGTAATAGACCAGGTAAATTCCTGGCAAAGGCTCTAAGCAAAAAGAAAAGTAATAACTATATCGACAAAATAAAAACTAAAACAGGCGAGATAGCTCATAAAGATGTAGATATTGCGAAGACCTTCCAGGAATTTTACGGGGGGCTGTATGCGATTAATAAAAATGATACCATCGAGGAGAGGGTATTAAAACGAGGGAAAATCAAAAATTATTTAAAAGATTGCGGCTTGGCCAAAATTTTAGGAAGTGAACAAACTTCCTTAGAAGCTCCTTTTACCGAGGTGGAAGTGAGAAAGGCGCTTAAAGAGATGCAAGTTGGTAAAAGCCCAGGCCCGGATGGGCTGACGGTTTTGTATTAAAAAAAATATCAGGACTACCTGATACCAAAAATGTGCTTCTTTATGAACGACATCGGGGACAAAGGGGAAATGAGAAAAGAGGCATTAGCAGCTAATATAGCTATTATTCCCAAAGAAGGCAAAGACAGTACATTATGCTCCAGCTATAGGCCTATCTCTCTTTTAAATGTGGATACGAAACTATTTGCAAAAGTGATTACGGAAAGACTGAAACCCATAATAAGTAGGATTATACACCCAGACCAGGTCAGATTTGTACCGGGCCGACAGGGACGAGATAATAGCATTAAAACTCCCCTAGCGGTCCAGCAAATCAAGCAGAGTGGAGTCCCAGGTCTACTCTTGTCAATAGACGCTGAAAAAGCGTTCGACAGAGTAGACTGGGACTTCATGATGGGCACACTAGAGGAGATTGGCCTCGGGAATAGGATTCGTAAATGGATAGGGGTGGATGGATTATATTCTAGACCAACAACGAGAGTTGGGATTAATGGCGTCCTGTCGGAACCGTCCGATAAGTACAATGGTAAACAAGACAGGGGTGCCCACTCTCCCCGATACTGTTTGTACTATCCCTGGAACCTCTCCTCTCCAAGATTAGGCAGAATCCGGATATCAGTGGGGTAACGATAGGAAAAGACGAATACAAACTAGCTGCGTTTGCGGACAATATTTTGCTTTATATAACTCGTCCGAGGATCTCCCTTCCGAATATCATGGCCACCCTACTAGAATATGGGAAACTATCTAACTTCAAATTCAATCCAGTAAGTCAGAAACATTAGGTATCAACACTTGTAAAACCAGGGACCAATCATACCAAAAGCATTTCCCCTTTTTGTGGGGGAAAAAAAGAATTAAATTACCTAGGGGTTAAAATTACCACCTCACTAGAGACGCTCTTTCAAGTAAACTTCCTACCGCTCCTCAATGAGGTTAAGCAAGAACTTAATAGAATTTCACATGGACAGTTATCCTGGGCGGGGAGAATAAATATCTATAAAATGGTCTTATTGCCAAAAATTACATATAAAATGCAAATGCTCCCAATAACGCTCCCGCAAACCTACCTCAGAAAATTACACTCGATGTTTCTAAGATTTATTTGGAGAGGAAGAGTACCTAGCTTAAAATTCACACAACTGACAAAAGCTAAAGGCAAAGGGGGATGGGGAGCACCAGATGTCTGTAAATACTATGAAGCTATTGCTCTCGCTAGAGTAATAGACTGGGTCAAAGACAAAGCAGATAAACATTGGGTAAAAATGGAGAAGAAAATTAGTGACAGTAAGTTGAATAAAATAATTTGGATTCCACCTCACTTAAGGAAATTTAGCACTGAAATGCACGAGATCACTAAACACGCACTGAACATATGGGACACTCTACACAAAAGGGAGCACTGGGGGTTTAACTCTCCTCTAATTTCACTTAAAGACTCAGATTACTTTGCACCAGGGAAAGTGGAGTGGTTTGGGGGGTGGTTACTGGATGAGAACATACAGCTAAAAGATGTAATGTGCCAGGACAAAATATGTACGTTCCAAGAGCTTAAAGATAGGAAAAATCTACTGGTTATTAATACATGGCGATACAATCAATTGAGGCATTTTATTGACTCTTTACCGCAACCAATTAGATCAGTGGAGAACTTACTCCCATTAGAGAAAATGTGCATGGATAAAGATAGGAAGGGCGGGTTCTCCCAGATCTACAAAATGTTAATAGGGCTGGGGAGCATAGAAGCCCCGGCTTTTGTGGAGAAATGGGAGAAGGAAATAGGACGGAAGCTTACAAGCCCGGAAGTGTCATTGATATTGAGGAGAGTCTCCTCCACTTCGGTAAACTGCAGAATGTTAGAGCTAAACTTTAAGTGTTTGGCTAGGATGTATTTGACCCCGGATCGCATAAACAAATTTCAAAATGTAACCCCACAATATTGTTGGAGGGGGTGTAACGAACCAGGGTCAATGGCCCACATCTGGTGGTTATGCCCAGAAATTAAGATATTCTGGAGAGAAGTGAGGAGATTTATTAAAGATATTACTAGAATAGACCTACCTGATGATCCTTGGATTTGCCTATTCCTACTAAATCTGAGAACGCTTCTGCCACACCTCACCGATGCGGCCAAAAGCCTGATACCCAAGTATTGGCAAAGGAAAGAAAGACCCGGGATGAGGGACTGGTTCATCAAAATTAATGAGATCCACAGCCTAGAATACTTAAGGTTTAGTGAAAGGATGAAAATGGGGGCATTTGAAACAAAATGGAGAGTCTGGGTAGAATTTAAGGAATCCCCAAGAGCCATTGAGATGTGGACTACCTAGGTTAGAGCAGATAGCGAGCTGCCGTTTAGTTGAAAGGAGTTCTGGGAGGCTGAAATAGAGATAGAAGAGAGGTTCCTGGAGGAAAAGGGAGTGGGGAAACAGGCTGGGTATGGTCTCGGGGAAGAGGGGAGGGGGGAAGGGTAAGGGGGGAGGGGGGAATTGGAAGTGGGAGTTAAATGGAAATATGAGTAATAAACACTGCTTGGAAAATTTCTGATGTGCTTATCTATGGATTTATTTTTGCCACGATGATGTGATGAAAGAATGGGACAAATTTGAATTTTTAATAATTGAAAAATTACTCCCAGAGAAAATACCTCGCTGATGTGGCAAGAAAAAAAGAAAAAAAAAAAAAAAAAAAAAAAAAGATCTGCCATGCAGGTCTCCAGCAGATCTGCCAGTATATCTGTGTGCTCATAAATCCCCTATGGGTAAGCAGATACAAACTGACAGAAAGCATGAATGAACTACCACAGCGCTCCACAGTGCCATGGTAGTTCATTGAAAACTACAAGGCTGTCAGACCTAGTTTTCAATGCACAGAGCCCTGTCAATCAATGACGTGGTCGCGCGGGCAGAGCCACGCTCGGCCATGTTTTTTTTAAAAAAGGGACAGCTAGCAGGGAGGGAGAAGAACCCCACTAGTTGTCACAGCGGGGATCAGGGTGGTGCAGGGGCCAGTCCATTTGCAACATATAGCACAAAAAATTGATCACCTCTGCGGTTTTTTAATACCACCAAAAGAAAGCTCTATTTTGGGGGAAAAAAAGGACATCAATTTTGTTTGGGTACAGCGTCGGACGACTGCGCAATTGCCAGTTTTGTTTTTTCTTCCCCATGAGGATGGGATGGCTTGTTGCCCCCTACTCCCTACTTTGTACCCTTCCATGTGATGTCTTTTTTGTCACCCTCTGCCCCTTCCCTTGCCTCCTCCCTTGCCCTTGTCTATGGGTCCTTACTTTAAGCTTGAGTAGATAATTCACTGGTGCTCTTTGTACCTTTTTTCGCCTTTTTATTTTTCTTATGTTAAGTGTTTCATTTTGATTGTTTTCTGCAAAACATGTGGGAATGTCTGTACTTACATTATTTTCTTACTGCTCTTTAAAATAAAGATAAAAAAAATAAAATAACCAAAAGCTTAGCCACTAAGACTTAAGCTTAAAGAGGAAGTAAACGTCCTCTGCAAACTTTTTCCTATAAGTAAGCCTATAATAAGGCATACCTATTGGTATTGAAAATATCTCCTAGATCTGTACAGCTTAGGAGATATTTCCAGTGCATGCAGCCAGTGACATCACTGGCACATGTGCTCTGAAGGAATGCCCCACGGGTGCCGTTCCTTCCAAACCTGTGCACATACGCGGGAATGACGTCATCGCGGCTCCGGCCAATCACAGCGCTGGAGCTCACAAACCTGGAAGAGGCTCTGGGAAAGATGTTGGCGGTGTGTGGGGACTGCTGCAACAGCTTTGTTTTAAGGTAAGTATTTCATAATGAGCTAGTATGCAATGCATACTAGCTCATTATACCTTTGTCTTGCAGGTTTGTTTTTTGGGGGAATTTTTCTTCAGAGGTTTACAACTGAAACAATCTGGTATCTGTATTTAGCCATCCATCAATGTGAGCAACGATACCCCAATAAAAGATAGATAGGACCAAAATAGAGGGTGTGTGCTCTACTTGATTGACAATACAGCTGCTGACAAGAGCCCAGTGAGAAAAAATATTTCAAGTGGAAGTTCAAGATAGATTTAACTAAGTTTAAACCTGCTCTCTCCCCCTTTCTAAATCGTATTCTGACTACCCTGTAAAAGGAAGCTGCTCATACTTACCTATTCTAAGGGTGCTCGGACAGTCTACAATGGATGCCCAATAGTAAGCCTATGGGTGACTTCACCGCACAGACATTGCAGCTGCTATCAGCAATCTCTCCTCTCCCCTGAAGCTGACCACTGGAGAGTTCATATTTCCCGACTGGAGCACCCTCAGCATAGGCATCTTCCTTTTACAGGGTAGTTTACCTTTAGAAAGTGGGTGGGAGAAGTTTTAGGCTTAGTTAGATCGATCGTGGACTTCCACATTAAAGGCAAGCTTGAACCTTAATTGGCTGATAGGTTCCCCTCTAGGAACTTCAGGACCAATCTTCTTTGACAAGTAGTTGATGGTTCTTCCACAAATGTTGGTGACAATACCCCCAATAAAGAATAGCTGTGTCAAAACAGTGGGAGGGTGCGCAGCTCTACTTGACTGATAATTTGAAGATCTTACTGCTGACAGGAGTCCCATGAGAGAAAATATTTAAAGGTAAGCTTGAGCCATGGTCATCCGAGAGGACCAATCCCCTTTGACATGTAGATGACAGTTCTTCCCAGCAACAGCTGCAGGACTTGTTTTTGCCTAGTGGCAGCTAAAGGGGGAACCTGAAACAGAAAAGGGGAGAGACAGAAACTGTAAAAGCACAAAGCACCTAGCAACGGCCAAGTGATTTTAATTAAAGAACAAGAAAATATGTGGAGGGGTTCACAAACCCATGGGACCGCTTCATAAGTTTGGTGTACCTGACATGGGATTGCAGACCCCACAGCACCTAACTAAATCCCTATAAAGAAAAGAACTTATAATATTTTAAAAAATGGAAATCTTCATCCTAGACACATTCAGACTTCCAAAAAGAATGACCATTAAAATAAGAAAGAAAACCATGCCTTAGTAATAAGTCCTCTTTGTCCTCATTAGTGAGAAGAACGTGCAAATCCCATAATTTTAGACCCGAAAAACAAAAGCCAACAAAAGCCAACCTGTAAGAATAAAATCTTTCCTAAGGACATGCCACGAGAAGAAGCAAACATCTCTAGCGGGGTGCCTGTGAAACAGGTTAAAATTACAGGAAAAGTGATTGATGGGATTCAGTGGGACAAAAAAGTATTTAGTCAGCCACCAATTGTGCAAGTTCTCCCACTTAAAAAGATGAGAGAGGCCTGTAATTGTCATCATAGGTATACCTCAACTATGAGAGACAAAATGTGGAAACAAATCCAGACAATCATATTGTCTGATTTTTGAAAGAATTTATTTGCAAATTATGGTGGAAAATAAGTATTTGGTCAATATCAAAAGTCAATATCTCAATACTTTGTTATATATCCTTTGCTGGCAATGACAGAGGTCAAAAGTTTTCTGTAAGTCTTCACAAGGTTGTCACACACTGTTGCTGGTATGTTGGCCCATTCCTCCATGCAGATCTTCTCTAGAGCAGTGATGTTTTGGGGCTGTCGCTGGGCAACACGGACTTTCATCTCCCTCCAAAGGTTTTCTATGGGGTTGAGATCTGGAGACTGGCTAGGCCACTCCAGGACCTTGAAATGCTTCTTACGAAGCCACTCCTTCATTGCCCGGGCGGTGTGTTTGGGATCATTGTCATGCTGAAAGACCCAGCCATGTTTCATCTTCAATGCCCTTGCTGATGGGAGGAGATGTGCACTCAAAGTCACACGATACATGGCCCCATTCATTCTTTCATGTACACGGATCAGTCGTCCTGTTCCCTTTGCAGAGAAACAGCCACAAAGCATGATGTTGCCACCCCCATGCTTCACAGTAGGTATGGTGTTCTTTAGCTGCAACTCAGCATTCTCTCTCCTCCAAACACGATGAGTTGTGTTTCTACCAAACAGTTCAACTTTGGTTTCATCTGACTATTTGACATTCTCCCAATCCTCTTCTGGATCATCCAAATGCTCTCTAGCAAACCTCAGATGGGCCCGGACATGTACTGGCTTAAGCAGGGGGACACGTCTGGCACTGCAGGATCTGAGTCCCTGGCAGCGTAGTGTGTTACTGATGGTAGCCTTTGTTACGTTGGTCCCTGCTCTCTGCAGGTCATTCACTAGGTTCCCCTGTGTGGTTCTGGGATTTTTGCTCACCGTTCTTGTGATCATTTTGACCCCACGGGGTGAGATCTTGCGTGGAGCGCCAGATCGAGGGAGATTATCAATGGTCTTGTATGTCTTCCATTTTCTAATTATTGCTCCCACAGTTGATTTCTTCACACCAAGCTGCTTGCCTATTGCAGATTCAGTCTTCCCAGCCTGGTGCAGGTCTACAATTTTGTTTCTGGTGTCCTTCGACGGCTCTTTGGTCTTCACCATAGTGGAGTTTGGAGTGTGACTGTTTAAGGTTATGAACAGGTGTCTTTTATACTGATAACAAGTTCAAACAGGTGCCATTAATACAGGTAATGAGTGGAGGACAGAGGAGCCTCTTAAAGAAGAAGATACAGGTCTGTGAGAGCCAGAAATCTTGCTTGTTTGTAGGTGACCAAATACTTATTTTCCACCATAATTTGCAAATAAATTCTTTCAAAAATCAGACAATTAGGGATGAGCTTCGTGTTCGAGTCGAACCCATGTTCGACTCGAACATCGGCTGTTCGATCGTTCGCCGAATTGCGAACGTTATGGGCCGTTCGCGCTAAATTCGTGTGGCGCGTCACGGCCCATAATTCACTGCGGCATCGCAGTGCATTGCTGGCTGATGATTGGCCAAGCATGCACTATGACCCGCATGCTTGGCCAATCACAGCGCCGTCAGTAGAGAGAGCTGTAATTGGCCAAAGCCAGGGTGGCTTTGGCCAATTATGGCTCAGGGGATTTAGTACACACCCCACACTATATAAGGCCGCCTGCACGGCGGCCCTGTGTAGTGTGTGTTCCGGTGTGCTGAGAGATAGAGAGAGAGAGAGACAGTGTCATTTGATTTGAGTTAGATAGATTAGGCAGAACAGTCAGTCAGTTAGCTGCACTTACAGTGTATTGTGTATATATATGCATCCCAGGTGTTGCATATATATATATACACTGTATTCAGTTTAGCTAGATCCGTTCCTGTTATCTTCTATCTAGACTATTTACATTTAATGCAGTGCGTCCTGCTCACAGTGTTCAGCTAGATCCGTTCCTGCTATTTACATTTAGTGCAGTGCGTCCTGCTCACAGTGTTCAGCTAGATCCGTTCCTGTTATCTTCTAGACTATTTACATTTAGTGCAGTGCGTCCTGCTCACAGTGTTCAGCTAGATCCGTTCCTGCAATTTACATTTAGTGCAGTGCGTCCTGCTCACAGTGTTCAGCTAGATCCGTTCCTGCTATTTACATTTAGTGCAGTGCGTCCTGCTCACAGTGTTCAGCTAGATCCGTTCCTGCTATTTACATTTAGTGCAGTGCGTCCTGCTCACAGTGTTCAGCTAGATCCGTTCCTGTTATTTACATTTAGTGCAGTGCGTCCTGCTCACAGTGTTCAGCTAGATCCGTTCCTGCTATTTACATTTAGTGCAGTGCGTCCTGCTCACAGTGTTCAGCTAGATCCGTTCCTGCTATTTACATTTAGTGCAGTGCGTCCTGCTCACAGTGTTCAGCTAGATCCGTTCCTGCTTCTAGACTATTTACATTTAGTGCAGTGCGTCCTGCTCACAGTGTTCAGCTAGATCCGTTCCTGCAATTTACATTTAGTGCAGTGCGTCCTGCTCACAGTGTTCAGCTAGATCCGTTCCTGCTATTTACATTTAGTGCAGTGCGTCCTGCTCACAGTGTTCAGCTAGATCCGTTCCTGCTATTTACATTTAGTGCAGTGCGTCCTGCTCACAGTGTTCAGCTAGATCCGTTCCTGTTATTTACATTTAGTGCAGTGCGTCCTGCTCACAGTGTTCAGCTAGATCCGTTCCTGCTATTTACATTTAGTGCAGTGCGTCCTGCTCACAGTGTTCAGCTAGATCCGTTCCTGCTATTTACATTTAGTGCAGTGCGTCCTGCTCACAGTGTTCAGCTAGATCCGTTCCTGCTATTTACATTTAGTGCAGTGCGTCCTGCTCACAGTGTTCAGCTAGATCCGTTCCTGTTATCTTCCTACTGACAGGCAGGCTTGTCTGGTTACAGTATATAAAGCTACCTGAAGAAAATTACAGGTGTTCTATTTGATCCTATTAGTACCACGGTCAGGCAGCTAGACTATTTACATTTAGTACAGTGCGTCCTGCTCACAGTGTTCAGCTAGATCCGTTCCTGTTATCTTCCTACTGACAGGCAGGCTTGTCTGGTTACAGTATATAAAGCTACCTGAAGAAAATTACAGGTGTTCTATTTGATCCTATTAGTACCATGGTCAGGCAGCTAGACTATTTACATTTAGTACAGTGCGTCCTGCTCACAGTGTACAGCTAGATCCGTTCCTGTTATCTTCCTACTGACAGGCAGGCTTGTCTGGTTACAGTATATAAAGCTACCTGAAGAAAATTACAGGTGTTCTATTTGATCCTATTAGTACCACGGTCAGGCAGCTAGACTATTTACATTTAGTACAGTGCGTCCTGCTCACAGTGTTCAGCTAGATCCGTTCCTGTTATCTTCCTACTGACAGGCAGGCTTGTCTGGTTACAGTATATAAAGCTACTTGAAGAAAATTACAGGTGTTCTATCCCAGCTTAGTGCAGCTACAGGCCATTAGTATGTCTGGAAGGCCAAGAAGGAGAGGCAGACAGTCACAAGCCAATAAGAGAGGGCAAGCAGGCTCTGTGTCTAGTGCTGGTCGTGGAGACGGTGCATCCTCATCAGCACGTGGCCATGGGACACGCTTGGCCTTTTTTTCGGCAGCTGGCCGTGTTGAGCCGCAACATGCGGAAGACTTGGTCGAGTGGATGACCAAGCCGTCCTCATCCTCCTCATCCTCTCTCACCCATGCCCAGGGTGCTTTGTCTGGCAAAGCAGCGGCCTCTTCCCTCAGCTCAATGTCATCAGTGACTCCTTCCCTAGCTCCACCATGTCCTCATGAGGATTCCCTCGAACTGTTTGACCACAGTGTTGGGTACATGCTCCAGGAGGATGCCCAGCGTTTGGAAGGCTCTGATGACGATACTGAGCTCGATGAAGGCAGTAACATGAGCACGGACAGAGGGGGTGCCCAAGAAGGACAGCAATCTGGCAGTCATGCTCCCCCTGCTGCAGCATACTGCCAGGTTTGCTCCAGTGATGAGGAGGGAGGGGATGATGAGGTCACTGACTCAACGTGGGTGCCTGATAGGAGAGAGGAGGAGGAGGAGGAGGAGGAGGAGGAGGCGGCGGCACATCACCAACGAGGCAGGATGCCCTCCAGGGGCCAGCCTAAGGGCAGCACATTGACTGCATCACACCCCAAAGCTCCACATGTGCAGGGCGCTGCAGTCTCTGCGCGTTATTCAAAAAGTTCTTTGGTGTGGGCCTTTTTTGAGACGAGTGCATCAGATCGCACCGCTGCTATTTGCAACATATGTCTCAAGCGTATCTCGCGTGGCCAAAACATCTCCCGCTTGGGTACCACATGCTTGACCAGACATATGTTGACCTGCCATGCAGTTCGTTGGCAAGCGTATCTAAAAGACCCACACCAAAGAACAAAGAGGATCTCTCCTTGCTCCTCATCAGCTGAGATTTCCAACCCCACTAGACCTTCAGTCCTCTCTGAGACCTGCAGTGAGAGGAATGAAGGTGTAGAATTAGGTGTGTCACAGCCAAGTACTTGTGGGCAATCTGCTTTTGGTACACCGACGTCAGATTGTACCAGGCAAATTTCCCTGCCCCAGCTGCTGCACCGCCGAAAGAAGTTTGCTCCCAGCCATCCACATGCCCAGCGGTTGAATGCTAGCTTGGCAAAATTGCTAGCACTTCAACTGCTGCCTTTTCAGTTGGTAGACTCTGCCCCCTTCCGTGAGTTTGTGGAATGTGCGGTTCCTCAGTGGCAGGTACCCAAACACCACTTTTTCTCACGGAAGGCGATTCCGGCTCTCTACCGGCATGTGGAAGGCAATGTCCATGCCTCGCTGGACAGGGCGGTCAGCGGTAAGGTGCATATTACCGCTGACTCATGGTCCAGCAGGCATGGACAGGGACGTTACCTAAGTTTCACGGCGCATTGGGTGACTCTGCTGGCAGCTGGGAAGGATGCAGGACAAGGTGCAGTAGTGTTGGAGGTTGTTCCGCCACCACGCCTCCAAAATGCTGATTGTGACACACCTCTCTCCTCCACCCCCTCCTCTTCTTCTTCCTCTATGGCCTCTTCCTCGGAACCAGCGGTGCTCCGTAGGCGTTCAAGGGGCTACGCAAGTACGCAGGCCAAAAGATGCCATGCGGTGCTTGAGCTGGTGTGCTTGGGGGACAGGAGCCACACTGGGGCAGAGGTTTTGTCAGCTCTGCAGGGGCAGGTTCAGAGGTGGTTGACGCCACGCCAACTTAAGGCAGGAATGGTGGTTTGCGACAATGGCACCAACCTCCTCTCTGCCCTCCGACAGGGACAAATGACCCATGTGCCCTGTTTGGCTCACGTCCTTAACTTGGTGGTGCAGCGGTTCTTGGGCAGGTACCCGGGCTTACAGGATGTCCTGAGGCAGGCCAGGAAAGTCTGTGTGCATTTCCGCCGGTCATATAATGCCAGTGCTCGGCTGACGGACCTCCAAAAGGAGTTTAACCTGCCCAAGAACCGCCTAATCTGTGACATGCCCACCAGGTGGAACTCAACGTTGGCCATGCTGCAGCGGCTGCACACGCAGCAGAGGGCCATCAATGAGTACCTGTGCGACTATGGCACCAGGACAGGGTCAGGGGAGCTTGGTTTTTTTTCCCCACGCCAGTGGGCCATGATCAGGGATGCATGCACTGTCCTGTCACCATTCGAGGAGGCCACGAGGATGGTGAGCAGTGACAGTGCATGCATCAGTGACACTGTCCCCCTTGTCCACCTGTTGGAGCACACGCTGCGTGGAATAATGGACAGGGCACTTGAGGCAGAACAGAGGCAGGAAGAGGAGGACTTCCTTAGCTCTCAAGGCCCCCTTTATCCAGACAGTGTTCCTGCGTGCCCGCCGATCACACAGGAAGAGGACGAGGAGGAAGAGGAGGAGGAGGAAGATTGTGTCAGTATGGAGGTGGAGCCTGGCACTCAGCATCAGCAGCAGTCTTTAAGGGATCAGTCCCAAGAAACACATGGACTTGTACGTGGCTGGGAGGAGGTGGCTGCGGACCATGTCGTTCTTAGCAGACATGTGCAGGATGAAAAAATTCGTTTAGTTTAGTTTCGTTTCGATTCGTTATTTAACTAAATTCGTTTAGTTAAATTCGTTGCATTCATTACATTCGTTTTCGGAATTTGTTTCGTTTCGTATTCGAATTCGAAAAAATTCGACCGCATTCGAAAAAA